>NW_020955903.1:175790-325239 GCF_003031625.1 Empidonax traillii | reverse complement strand
TCTTTATTTTTCAGATCTTCTGCCAAGATTCTCTTTCTTTAGTTTGATTGGGGAATTTGAGGAGAAGGGTGCATGGAGTGGTTGGAAGCATGCACCTCTGCTGCCTTGCAGAGATTCATCCTGGGCTCGTGGCACAGGAACAGCTACTAGGGAAGAGCTGAGTTTTCTGAAATATGCCATATTTTAGTGCTAGATTGCAAGTACGATTGAGTAATTAGATTTGGTGATGATATTCTGATGCACTAGAAACTTGGCAATGGGACTGTAACAATACCTACTGAACTCATGTGATGTTCTTGAGGTGAGATAATTATTCTGCTGTGAAAGTACATGAAAATAACCTTATTAATGCAAGTGGTGCACTGATTTCAGATACTGTCAAAGCAGTGGGGAGTTTAATAACTTTCAGGATGACTGAAGCACAGCAGTCATTTTTTCACTGTGTACACTCCAGACCCACATCAAGATGTGTTGAAGAACAGCAGCAAAAGAGATGTAATATAGATGAAGAGATGCTTCTTTCTTCCTTGCTCTAGGAACTGACCCATCAGTTTTCTGCTATGGTCACAGCAGATGGTCCCAACTGATATTGTAGGATCCAGAGAGCACTTTCAGTCACCAAAAATCAAACTGATCTCTCCTAGTATTGGTCACATCATCTAAGCTAATTGTCAGGGCTCTTTCCATGGCTGATAGAGCTTTCTCCTAGTGCAAAACACTCTAAAATGGATGACCTTAATTGCCTTTTGCCTAGATCTTTCTTGGTTCCTAGTGGGAAGCTTTCTTAGACGCCCTAGACTGGATAGTTAACTTCTGTCTGACAGTAGAGAGGTGTCCTCTGTCTGAAGGATACATGTATCAAAGTTAACTTTTGATCCGAGCAGTTGCTGGGAAGAGGTAAGGAAAAGTAGTGGGTGAATTAAATAACAGATAACTGATTAATGCATTTGCTTAGTTTCATGGGAACTTCATCACCCTCTCCTTTTGCATTTATATGTTACTTGTGAACTGAGCAGAATTTATAGCTTATTCCATGCTGAATTATTTCATCTGCTCATTATTCCAAATAAGAACTTCCTGTAAGTCTCTATCACAGGTGAAGAAATCTAAATAAATAAAGCACATCTGCAAACAGAGCTGCTGCTGTATTTCTTATGAACAAATAGACAAATGTTAGGCAAAGTGTTCTCAGCTCGCTGCTGTGTCAATGTGTCAAATCTCATCAGGATTAACTTCAGCCCCTGGGTATCTGCGTATCTTTCTTCACAAACATTTATGATTTCCTGGCACTGGTTACCTAGTCCTTACCAACAGAGAGACTTTTATGCCGAGATGAGTTATACAGATTGAGCAGAAACATTAGCACAGCAATTTTAAATGATTGATATGTGCAGTGCCTTGTCTGCAAAGCTAGTTAGTTGCTACTTTTGACAAGGCAATTTAACAATAGAAAATTGTTGATAGGGATCAAAACAGATTGCAGTGTGGAGATGGTGGGTTTTTCAAATGGAATCTAAGCTTTGTAAGCCTTTTAGTTCTGCCAAGAGCTATTTACCTTAAGTTGCCCAAGTTCTTAAATTACTTAAATGCTTTGGAAACATTGCCTCTAAAAAGGGGCTCCAGAGAGTCACAAGACCTAGACTTCATTTAATTGTCACAAGGTAAGATCTGAAAAATGACCCAAGTAGGAATAAGTTTTGCACATATCTTTGAAATCAGGCTCTAAAACTTTAAAGGCAGGCTGTGGAAGTGAAATCCAAAGATATGTATAAAGACCTATGCTTTGGTATTTTATCTCAAGATTTACTGTTTAAATTCATGGATATGTTATAAAAATGGAATATTGTGCTGTGTTCTAGATGGACAATTTAATTCTGAAGATCTCTGTGTATTCCCTATGTTAGTCCTGAGCTGCATGCAGCCTCTGGTTGACTTGTGCTATTCTGGTGATCCGTAACAGTGGAGCTCTTCACCCAACATGTATTTCCTTCCACCGTGCTTCAGGTGCTCCTTGAAGCTTTCTGTACTCATGTTATTATTCCCTGTATCATAGTGGTGCTTGAACACTTCAGCCATGCTTAGGTTGCTTATTGACCTTGATGCTGAATGAGTGGTCTAAAGGGGTAAAAGGTAAGGTGAGAGAGGCAAGAGCAACTGGAAGGGCTTACCCAGGACTAGGTTTGCATTGCCTTTGTTCTTCCTTATTGTAGTTTAACCAGGGATGTGAAGGTCATGTTCATTGGCTTGGGTGTTTGCTTCTTTGGTTAAGCTCCAGCTTTTGTCATCTGCTGTGGAAAATGTGTAATGGCACTAAAACAGCAGGAAAAGGGGATAACAGCCCTAGTGCTTGGCACTTCTACATTTTTCTCAGCTATGCTGAGCTTCTGTCAACAAATGACTACACTTTTATCATTGTTGTTCAGCTTCAGGTCACTCTCACGATCTCATCTGGCGTGAGAAAGAAAAATAAAATTAGTTTCAAAAAAAATCGAATTGATGAAATCCAGTTTATGACAGTAGTCTGGTTTCCTTAGAGCAGCAGCTCTCTTATCAGGATCACAGCCGGAGGAGCTCTACAGTCCCTTTGTTTTTATGGTAATCAGATTCTTTCATCCCAGAATCCAAAATGCTGTTGGAGCATATTTAATAATCTAGCCATTCCATGTGTCAAACAAACATTTGGGCTGTATCTGAGGTGGAAAATGAAATTACACAGTTTTTTCTCTTCCTATCTGTCTTTACATATGTTGGTGAAGGGGTTTCCTTGAGCCCAGCTACTGTGGGGAAAGGTGAAG
This sequence comes from Empidonax traillii, assembly GCF_003031625.1. NCBI lineage: Eukaryota > Metazoa > Chordata > Aves > Passeriformes > Tyrannidae > Empidonax > Empidonax traillii. The sequence goes on along the minus strand of NW_020955903.1, from coordinate 322,444 downwards.
TTGCATCTCACCATCTGCAGAGAAACCTCACTTTGTTAGTGATGGTGGAGATACTGCAGAACAAGTAAGGAGAGCAGCAGATTCTGGGTGCCACTTTGCGACTGATGAAAAAGGGGTAGTGTTGGTGGAATTTTCCAAATTTTCCATACAGAATTGACTGTGAGGCTCTTGTCATAAATTACTCTGGAAGACCCCATTTGCAAAGTGATTTTAAAAAACAGGCTGGATATAGAAGAGGAGCTGTGAATGTCAAGCATAATTTCTTGCCCAAAGCAAGATTGTCTCATGCAATATGGTGCAATCTATGTACCTGTCTTTTACAGACCTGATTATGAGAGTAACAAGAATATTCTTTTTTTTTTTAAATTCACCTAAAAACTGTTTGTAAAATCATAGCCCTCCTTATTCACATAGCAAGATAAAAGACAGTGTGCAGACAATATTCCATACATTAATTTTCTAGGTGATAAGGAAAAACAAGATATTAAGAAGACATATTATTTAATTTTTAAAAAAGGTAGTTAAATATATAAATCTTTCCTCATAAATTCTACTTGAATAGTCCTAGCTGGAAATTTATCTCGTAGAAGTATTTTAGTATCACAATTCATTTTTTTCTACCTTACATCTTTAAGTTGAAGATTGATGCCTGATTAAAACATCTCTCCTACACCAGAGAAATTTCCAATTAAAAAAAATCCTTCGCAAAAAAAGGAACATGTCAAATTAGAAAAATCACAGCTACCTGCTCTGTGGGTTTTCCTCCAGATACTGACATCTGAGCTCTTTGTAGACTACAAGAATAATTACAGTGCATTTGCATAGGCTGGTGCTGAGTTCCTGCAAGAGAAATGCACGAAAGGATTGGCATGCTTGTTCACAGACCTTAAATATTATACACTGGATTCTTGAAATTACTGTCTCCTCTCCCACACTGCCCCCCTCCTCCCCCCCAATTTTATTGTTGTATGTAATGTTTCTAGCTTGAAAATTTTAGATTAAAAATTGCTTAAACTAACTATACTGGAATTTGTAAAGAGAACCAAGCAGAAACAAAGCCAGTTTCCTAAGTAAATCTTGGCTCTGTCTGATTTTTTTTTTTTTTTTCTGAAGTGCTCTGTAAGAGTGAGGCCTGCATGTATCACATGCACTATATAGTACTTTCAGCTGGTTGATTCTCCAGCTGGGATCAAACATCAACCTACAGTTTTGGGGTATTTTTGCTAAAATTACAACTAGAAACGCTATCTCAGACCAGGCCTGTGAATACTGGGTTCTGAACACAAAGCGACCACATTCAACACAAGACCTACATGAAAAAGATTCAAAAGTGAGAATGAAAGCAGTGCTCTGAGAATTCACTTCTTTAGTTGAACCCTTCTCCTTACGCTGACAAAGACTTGTGGGTTACTCAGCTCAGATGACTTCCTTTAGGTGCCAGATTGTTCCCCATGCAACCCATTGCTTTGCAGTCTGACTCTGAATGTCCTACCTAGTGCAACTTCTGCTGTTCTGTTTTGCTGTAAAGAACTAATGTTCTGCCACTGCTAAAGGGAAAGGATTTTCTTACAAAGGGAAAATCAAGGAGAGTCGTAACTGTTTGAAGGTTTATAAGAGGCTGCTACACTGATAGGACAAGATACGATAAGTCTGAACTTCAGAAATGATGATTTAGATAAGATATTTTGGGTGAAACTTTATAGCAGTAAGACTAGCAAGAGCTTGCGCTACCTGAATATGATGCAGAATATCAAGTAGCAGAGATACTGTAGGAAAAGCCTGGCTGTGCTTTTGCAGAGGGTGGGGATGACTAGCCAGTCTTTCAGGGTACTTTTCAATCCTATGTCTCTGCCTTTGTGGGCCTTCAAGGAGAGATGATGCCTTCTCAGAATTAAAGTGTCATTTCATTATTGATCTATTAGTGGACAGAGTACTAATGGCAGCACAGAAGGACCTCTATTTTCTTTCCAATTGTACTGCTAGCCTGATGCATGACTTCTTGACCTTGCTGATCAGAGAGACTGCAAGAACCTTCTGGTGTGTCTTTGTTACAAGGATGGGACACATCACACTTCCCCCAAATGTTAGAAATGGACCTGTATTTTTATGGTAATCATGACTTTTCATGAAGAACTGCTATGTTTGAAGCAATTCTGAAAGCTTACGTACTGCAGTGCACAAAAACCAGTTTTTAAAATATCTTTCTCTTTTTTTAGTTATTCCTTTTTATTATAGTGTGTACTGTATTACTTTTATTTATTGCAGTTTATTTCTGGGTACTAAAACTGCCTTATTACTTTGCTTAAGAGGTAACACTTAAAATAAATAAATGAATAAATTATTTCCTCAGCTTTGGTGTGAATTACACTCGTTTTGACTGTAAAGCTATGCATTGCAAAAGTTATTTTGATCCTGCAAATTGAAGGGGTTTTGAGATTATGGACTAGTCTTTTGGAAGTGCTTATAGCTGCTCTCCCTCGGAACAACAGAGAAGAACTCCCCTAATGAGAACAAAGAGAGCTGTGAGGTGCTGAGCACGTTTGAAACTTCATCCGTACAGCTTTAGACTTGTGCATTTTGTTAAGGATTCTCTCTGAAGGTTCTAGTATAAAGACTTGGTTTCGGCAGGCAATAACACCAAGGGATTTGAATTGATGCTTATTTTCCCTCAGTTGAGCAAACTAGGGCATAATGGAAGGTATGACTTCAGGAATCCAGACCCTGAAGAACAATTTTGTTTCCAGCCCGAAAATTTACCATTGTTGCTTAGTACAGGCCTGCTGCTGTTCACACTTGTTTTTAAGCCTCAGCTTTCCACCTGTTTAGTATTTCTCCCTCAGTGTTTGCACTCCGACAAGACAAGGTCTTTGCCTGATTTTTTACCAGTGAACCCCACCTTCAGTTCTTGGTCTCTTTCATTCGAGGACTCTTTCTTCACAGAAATTTTTGGGGCTGACTTTTCCAAAATACCAATCTCTTCGCTCTGCTTTCCAACCAATAAAGTCTTGTACTAAAGCAGTAAATGCTTTTCAACACTTAGTTTCCTGTGAGAAAATTGAATGGTCCTGGTTTAAAAGCAGATATCTGCATTTCTTTGTTGCCTGTTAATGTCACAGTATCAAAGTGCTTCAGTGTAGACTCTCATATCTCTGTGAAGCAGAAAAGTACTTCTATATCTAGTTTGCAGAAAAGATGTAGTACAGACATGGTATTGCATGACATTTTACTTAAGAAGCAGAAATAAGTTTTATCAATATGGTCTATATTAAAAAACCTATAATGAAAGTGTAAATCTAGGATTGTCTAGTAGGGACTTGGATGGGTTAGTACTTGGCTCTGCCTGTATGACATTTTCATCAAACAAAGCTAAAATCACTACTGATAAAAGCCACAGATGACATTAAGGCTAAAGGAATAGCAAATAATGAAGAGGTTGAAATCATTGCAGTCTTCATGCAGCTTATTCCAAATCTGCAAACAATGTGCATTCCAGCATGATCACCTGAAAAGATGCAGAATGCTCACTGTACTTGGGTGGGGGGCTCTGTCCTAAGGACACCGTATCTCCAGAAAGCAGCTAGGTACTATGGTGGCTGATGAATGGGATATATTGAATGATGGATGCCCTACAGTGCTTATAAGTCAAGAGACTTATGTGGATTGCAAATGTATAAAGAGCAATTTACAATAAGAGTACCAAGTTTATATTGCAACTTGTCGCTGTTAGGACCACTACTGGAATGCATTGTTGATTTTCATGTTGATAGCTTAAGAAGTAGGGGGAAAATTAGGAAGAGAACTGTAAGGAAGACAACTGAGATCCTGAAAATTGAGCTGTTAGTTAAAAGCATACTGGTTATGTATTCTATTTCTTCAAAGAAAACATAGATCAATTTGATCACAGTCTAGCAGTATCTATTTGAATGCTTGAGAAATATGGTAACAGGTATCCAGCTATCAAACAAAGGAACAGCAACATACAGTAACAAAAAGTTGAAAGCTCAGCTTCATTTCAAATGATCAGGATAACTAATGACTGAGATATTCAAGCATCATTACAGATTCACTCCACAATGAAGATTCAAAAAGAAAGCTTTCCTAGTGTGTGTCATACCAGAGTTGAAACTAGAAGGTGAAATGGATTCTAGCTGGCTATAACATCCGAGTCTTGGGGCAGTCTTAAAAGGTAGCCCCCAAGGCTGGGGCTACTTGATTTATTTATTTTCCCTCCCCTTTTTCTTAAGCTTCCTAAATGTAAAATGCAGCATGCTATTTCCAGCTCTACGAAGCTGGACATACCTCAGTGTCCTCAAGACAAGAAGCTGCAGTAGTCTCCCACATCTGCTGCCTAAGAAAATAGCAGAATATTAGAAAATATGAGGAAGTCCTGTAGGAAACTAGGAGGCATCCCATTTCTGCAGTATAATCAAAATTACCTGTGTACTAGATTTATGTAATAGATTGCTCCTTGAGTACCTCGGTACCATCCTCTTTCCTATTCACTTGCACCTGCTTTTCTAAAAATTCATTCAAACCTGAAGAGTAAAATATCATCTTTAATGCTTATTTCATTATATCTAGCACTGAACCCACCAATTTCAATAAAATATATCCAGAAGGGCACTATGCCATTTTCCTGAATATTGCAGGAGATATATTAAAATGTATATGCTAATTGAATGTAGGGAAGCAGGATTTGAAGGTTATGAGCTCTCTCTCGCTTTTCCTAGCTATTCTCTATTTCCCTTATTTTCATGTCATCTCCCTGCCAACTTCTTTCCTGTATGAGGTAATCATATTCAGCATTAGATTGTAGGATAGCAGTAATAATAATAAAAGACTTTTTGAATATTTTAAACAGCATGGCGTGTATCCATGCTCAAAAAATTCATTGAATATGACCATGATCTCATTTCCTTCCTGTTCTTTCACCATCACACATGCACTGACGGGACAGACAGTCATTGCCAAGTCCTGAATCGCACGAGATCCAAGGGGTATTTTCACTTCTTTCATCAGCCACTCTGAAGTGTTCATTGCAACCACAGTAAGGTCCAATAATGTGCACATTGATGAGAAAACTGCAGAGCAAACAGAAGTACGGCAGCCTTTTGTGTTTGAGATTCAGCAGGCACACAAATCTGAAAGCGTCTCTTCTGCTTTGACATTATCTACAGGTTCAATCTACAATATGCTGATTCTATCATAATACAGAAAATTGGTTAATTCCCTCTGGAAATTTACAATAAAAATAATTCTCCCCTTGAACTGCTCTTGCTTCTTCCTTTGATTGGATGATGCTATCGCCTTTATTCTTAAGTGGGGGACAAATAGAGCATTTGTATAGCCAAGTATGTGCATTTATATAAAATCTGCACGCTTTATGCACATACTTTATACTTTCTCTATAAATATTGGCAAGTGAAAATAATTAATCAAGCTTATTTCCAAGTCATTAGGACTTGTGCAAAAATTATATCGCTTGCAAGTTGTTATTAAATCATTTGAATTTTATTTCCCCTCTGTTAAAAATTTTCCCTCCCCTCACCTTGGCTTCTTCATTTCTTTGAGCATTGTCCTCATCCAGGGTGTTCAGTTCAGCACTGAAATTACAGGTCACCATGTCAGCTGATACAATGATTTTACTATCCCAATAGGGGATTTTACAAGTTAAGTAATGGAAGACAAGAAAGCTTGACAATAGTGAAAGAAAAAAACCACAAAACACAACAACACCTAATTTGAAGTTTACACATGTTTCTGCAGAGCGCAAGCTAGCCAGAAGCTAGGAGTAAGGCAGGTGTGTTTGTTTGTAGTATGGGGTTGGTGTTTGCTGGGTGCTCTAGTGTAATGCTTCTCCTTGGTTGTTTGTTTATCACTCCTGTAAAACCCTTTTGCCAAAATGCTTATTTTCTCACTAATTTAAAAGAAATTCTCTTGGGGAAAAGTCTGTGGCTTTGTCTTTGTACATGAATTCAAGGACTCAAATAACTAAGACTCTGCAAAAGTTTCACGTGGGCAAACTATTGGGAGTCTAAATAAAACTAAACTGCCTGGGCAAGCATGTGGCTTAAACCGAGGGCTTTACAATGGTGACCACCTTCTGGCTTCCTAGTCTCAGGCACTGTGCATTTCCTCAATTTGAGTGTGCTTATAGGTAATGTGCACTTGAAAGTCATGTGGCTCTGCTCTTAATGCATAGTGAAACAAGGTATATTGAATAGGATGCAATTTCTATTTTCCATGTGTGTTATTGTGAAGCTTTAAAGCAGCTTTGTGTCCTCCTCCTGAGTTGTGTTACAGTCAGGATCCACATCTGATGACAGAAGCCCTTAAAACAATGCCTTATGACACCAGTTAGCACATACTGAATCTTTGACTAGGAATGAGCATAGATGGCTAGAAAAAAACCTCTGGGAGGTGTATTTAGTAGGGTTTCTTTGCCAAGTTTGTGTTTGCCCAAAAATCATTCTTAAAAATGACAGGCTAGTTATATAGTCCACAGAAAGAAAAACATGCCTTGACAAGAACCAAGTACAGAACTGTAGACTAATAGTAGACTGATGTTGATCTTCTCACAGATTGTTTTTTTCTATTAATAGTTCTCTTCTATTAATACTGGCTGCGGTAGAAAACACAGATGTAGAGAACCACAATTTTGTAATGTACCTCTACAGACTTTTTGAGGCGTGTTGACAAGTGCTGGAATACCATGCACATGCTGGTTCCTTGGAAGGCTTTGTGAGAAACTTACTGCAAAAGAGAGTTTCTTGCTAGGAAATGTGATTTCTGCTTCCTATTGAGATTTAGTGGCTTGCGTAGTTTCCCGTAAAACATAGAAAGAAGGAATCTGCTGTGTAAAATATTTGTTTTCTTTTTCCTCTTTTAAAAATTTATTTACTTATTTGCCAGAAACCATTTTATGAGCAATTCATTTGTGGGTTTTTTGTTGTTTTTGTTGGTTCCCCCCCCCCCCCCCCCGGAGTAATATTTTTGTTTCTGATTTGGCATATCTTTATTAGGCTAAATAAAAAAGGCTGCTTAATTTCCAGAAGACTACAGAAAAATAACATGCCTGCCAAAGACATATCATGTTCATAGCCAGGCACTTAGGCTTGAGATTGGTTCAAGTTCAGCAAGAGTGCAGGGAGGAAGGGCTGGCTCTACCAGAGACAGAGTAGGTAGAAGAATTGCCACAACATTTGCATTGTCTTCCTTGCTTGTTCTAGGTTTGGGGGAAATCATGCGAACGAGCCCAATGCAAAGCCAGGATGGAGTTATAGCAAACTCCAACTAGTTTCGAGGGGCAGGACATAACAGTAGGACTCTCAGAGAAGTTACTGCCTCTACAAGCAACAAGTTCCTGATATCAGAAGCAGGAATAACTGGTCTTGGCTTCCATTTCATCTTTCTCCCATAAGAACTGACCAGTCTCCTCCTGTGGCTTGCAGGGACAAGGTTTAGGACATTTCATGGTCTCCTGAGAAACTCCATGATGAATCTGCAGTGAAAAAGAGATAAAATACACAAGTTCTTAGTCAACAGGGAGAGGGAAATAAGACCAAGAATCCTGATGGTCTTTAGGCCTTTTCTCCTGGATCTCCTACTTCTGAATGTAACAGCCTAATATCACTACTTCCTCAAAAGGGAAGGAATATATTCGGAGCTGGTTAGACAGCCAAGCTGAAAGAAATAAAATGAAGGAAAGAATTTAACAATATCTTAGTTGCTTGCATTAATCGGGATTTTTCTTTTCATTTAAAATGATTAAGAGAGAATAGATCTTTTAGAAGCAAAGAAAATTAACAAAAGCAAGACTTAGTTTAGCATTGAGCTCTTTATATATACATGAATTAAAAATACTATTTTTGATCTTTCATAAATATGAAAAACTATTTTCTTGAAAATTGTTTTCCTGTTCTATATTTGGAATTCTTTTTTTTTTTTTTTTTTTTTTATGAAGCAACTAAGCAACCTTTCATTCATAGGGAAAGCTATCTAGAAGAGCTGTATAATACTTTTACCTGTAAAGTGGCTTACCAGCATTTGGTATAACACATTCTAGACAGTCTGTTAACAGCTAAATGAGTTTATGATGAACAGTTGAGTAAAGTATCATTCTTGTTTTTTAACTACTTTTGTAATTTAATCGAGGAATAGTGAACTGGAACATTCCCTGAATAACCTCACCCTCAAGCCTACATTTCCAGTTCCTTGTGATTATATAACAGGGATGCACTTTCCGTTTTGTATTGAAATATTAACATACATAACTGTATTCAGGATTGATAGAGTTTTCTTTTATGAGCAACAGTTTATAAAAACAATACTACTTTCTTGAACATAACAGCTTTGTGTATCTATTGGGTAGAAAGCTCCACCAACTTGACTTAAAATTAAATAAGATAGAATAGGGCATGTGAAGTTCAGCTTATGTATGACCTTTGAAATGGACATATATTACATCACTCTATTAAAAAAAAAAAAAGGCAATATCATAATGGTCTTGGTATAAACACTTGGGAAGTTCCAGGGTATGGAAGAAATTATTACTTATTTTGAGTTACCATTTTTTGTTATGACAGAGTAAAGGAAAAATTTTTGGAATGAAGGTGAACTTAAGATTCCTGATGGAGGATCCCCATTGCAAAATATCACAGTAGCCTCTTGCTTGCTCAGCAGTCCAAAACTTTGGCCTTGCTGAGACATTGCACATGTTGCTTTCAGCAGCTGTAATTATTTTCTGTTGTCTCTCCTGCTATAATATATCTCTTGATCCTTTAATTAAATCAGGTACATCCAGGTAGTAAGTGATTGTAGCTTTCACCAGTCAGTCCAAAATAAAATGAATTGAAGATTGTATGGCTTTGACTACCTTGTGTGTTGGGTTTTTTTGAGGAGAAAGCACTGAAAAAAAGGCAAAATAGGAATAATAGAGGATTTTATTAATTATTGGAATGAATTGGGAAGAGAATTTGATACAATATGAAAAGTTAAAGGAAAAGAGAGATGGTTTTACTGGTGATTATCAGTGGTAGTTCAGCAAAAAGGAGCCAAAAATAGGGTTGCTTCAGTGTCAGGTGGCCTGGTTCAGAGTATGAAATGAGACTACTGGGATGAGGCAGAATGACTTTCTGGAGTCTTCTAGTCTGACGACCTTCTTTCCAGTATTTCCTACACCAGACTGATCAACTGTAGTAGAATTAGACTGAAGCATCTTGATGTGAGGACCATGAGGGACAGAAAATGCAGCCTGACTCTCTGCTAAGCAATCTCGGTATTGTGGGGAACGGGAAACTGCCCAGCAAGTCTTCGTTTCAGGCTGTGAACTGCAAGTTCTGTATTGGTTTGTTAGAATGAAGGAACGTGAGTCAGTTTGTAATATTTGTAAGTTGTCTCTTTGGGCTTGATTGAGTTTGAAGTCCTGAGACAAACTGCTGTGTTTTGAGACTTGCTTGTGTCTTAGTGGTGTTTGCTGATTTTCCCCAGTGAAATGAGAAAAACGGCCCTGCTTCATTGTTCTTTTTTTTTTTTTTTTTTTTTTTCTGTTGGTCCACAAAGCAATGGAAAGTGAAAAATGTAGAAAGTAACAGATGAAAAAATCCCATATGTCTGTGTGATGCTGATGAACCCTGAAGACACAGTTTTGGTAATGTGGTGCCAATGCCATCAGCAATAATGCAATAAGAGCCTCTCAGTGATTAAATATCCTTTTTAACATCAGTAATAATTACTGTGTACACTTAAGCAATAAACTAATGCCTGACTCCAATCCCTAATAATTAGGCTTAATGAACTGAATTGTCTTTAGTGTCAGATAGGCCTAAAAATTGCCTAAAACTATAAGGAAAAGAGATAGAACAAAAAGCTTTCACAGGGATAGTACAGGGATAATGCGACATCTTGCTTCTTTAAAACAGAAATATCTGCAATTGAGCAAAACACATTAATAAAAAAATACATCAATGAAGTGCTCTACTTGCATTTTATCTTAATGTCTCGCTCTATCCCTGATTAAAGAGTCTTTTTGAAAATTTTCAGAATTCTAAAAAAAATATTTTGGTTATTCCTTCATAGTCTCTTTTTAGCTCACTTTACCATAGTATTTCTGAAATTGTTGTAATGGGAAAGTAGCTGGATGATTCAAGCAGTCATCAGTGAGCTGGATTTCCAAAGCTCTCAGTAATTACTTTATTCTGTTCATCATTCAACATGAGAAGAATTATTAGGGCCAGCAGAAAGCTCCAAGATAAGGACTAGAAAACAATTCCTTCTCATTCAGTTTTAGGCTCTCATAGTAAAAAAATGTTATATTACCCTAAGTTAATACTTCTATCAAAATTTTGGACACTCAGTGGAATAAAGAAGCATTTCATTCAATCCTACCAGGTTCCTAAGTGTGTGTATGTAAGCAATAGCTAAAAGTGGTTGAGGGATGCCTGATGCTGTAAGTTTCTTCTTGTGCTATTAGTGCCATAAAGAGGAAGAAATATAAGAAGACTGTGGTTCTGCCTCCATGGTTTTGATAGCTGGTCTCAATGGAGAGTGATTTGGAATCACTCCTTTGTCTGGAATGTATATTGTTTGGCTCTGCTGCTCATACAAACGTGCAAATGTACTGACGCCTGCACAAAAATCGCAGTTGGGATAAACTGATGTTGTTGGAATTTGGTGCAGACTGGTGGAGCTCCAGAAGACTGCCAAATCTGAAAAGGTCTGGAACTTCTGCAGATCTCATGTGCCTAGATGCACACTTTAATGGCTATTTAGTGTCTTTAAAATGCCTGGTATCGGCTAGTATTGACTTTTCTGAAAATTCCTTTAGATGGCAGTTGGGCTGCCTTAAAAAAAAATAAAAATCTAACCCAAGTCCCTTAAGCAATTCCCATTAAATGAGAATGTTCAGCCATTTCAGTCTCAATGGGAGATTTTTGTCTGAGACAGGATTTAATGTGGTGCTCATTCACATCTGTAGGAATATATTTAAAAAATCAGAATGACCCAATGTACTGAAATGAAGCACATAAATCATTTTATGTCATTAATCAGATTGCCATATGCAGTTGCCAGCCTCTGCTTAATTTGACTGGGATATATCAAAACATAATGCATCAAGTAAAAGGTATTTTTAAAAGGGCTGAAAGCAGCATATACTCCATTACCATTTCTATTTTTTTATTAATGATCAAATGGAAAAAGCTCATTTGCAGTGGTGATGACTTGAAAACCTGGCAGTCATGTTTTTGTGTTCTTCATGAAATAAAAAAGGTGAAAGAAATGGCAGAGGTTTGTGTCCATACATAAGTGTATGTTCATATTCCCATAATTTACATAATCCCATTTATGAGTTTTTTAAAAAAGGGACAGTGGAAAATGTCTTGAATGACATGTCTCTGGATATCCCCTGCACTTTCAGTATAGTGAATTATGTAAAGGTCCAATGAATCAACTACTGTACAAGGAAAAGTGCCTATGATTTTTCTATCCTTATGCATATGTGATTAAATGTGTAGTTTTTATGACTCAGACAGAAAGCAACTGGCTGTATGATTTTAAAGGTCTTTTAATATGGCTTTCCCTTTTCCATTCTGCATAATACTTTCTCCAATCATGATCTGGCTGCTTTATCACCATTCTCATCAGGATTTCTCTGTCTTTTATTTTTAAAGAGTGTTTTCAAATGGAATCAACTCATTGTGGTTTTTAGTTCTGTTTGACATTCATAATGAAAATCTAAAAGTGTCAGTGTCACTACCGTACTGGAAATTGATATAATGCATGCTAATGAAGACTTCAAAGGAGAAACTGGTTTTATTTTTTTAATTTGAAAATGACAGATATGTTTTCTTGAGTTAAACCTAAAAAGCACGTTTGAGGTAAATCAGTTCAGGGGAGAAGCAGAAGGAGATACTAATTCACAAGATGAGCAAAGATGTTTCTTGCCATCTTGCTTTCTGTGAGCATTTGAGCTCTGGTAAATTTAGGTACCTTTCTGAACAGCTTACATAGACTGATTGAAAGTTTCTGTATTGGCTGTACACTATCTCTTTCTGTCTTTATATTTTGTGGAAATTGGATTGAAAGTGCCAGTGTTGTAAACAAATCGCAAGCACCAAGTGAAATATAAATATGAACTTCTAAGTTTAGGTGACAATTGTAATAAAAGCTCTAACTGTGGGAGGAAAGATAAAGCTGGTTACAGATACAGATAGTTTCTGCCTCAGAATTGCTGATGTGATATTTGAAGGGCTGAAATAAAAATGAAGTTTTTCCTTTTCCTGAAATCCCTGTCATCGTTGTCCTTGTTTAAGATAACATTTCTTTTTACTGCAGTTCATTGCTGCCAATGCTTTTGTTGTAAGTACTTCAGAAGCCTGTGTTCCTGATACTTCCACTTACTCACTTCAAGCCATTTGCTTGTATGATCTGCAAAGACTGCGTGGTGGCCTGATGAATGGGTGTTAGTATGAACTGGGAAAGGCACACTGCATTTGAGCTTCTCAGTACACCTCAGGCTTCAGCAGCATCCTATGGAAGTGCTGCTTCTGAAAGAAGATGGGCAACTATGTGTGCAAGCCAGTAAACAGTTTTCCTGTTTTATAGGGAGGACATCTCAGTCTGGTTGAGCTGAAGCTGCACATGCAGAGCAGTAGGGCCAGATTTGGCTCGATTTCTGACCGTGCTGTCTTTGCCCATCTGCAGCTTTCTTTCTGTGCTGCATTTTCTAAGCGCTATCTTGCTCCCTAAGTGGGCTCATGACTAAAACCTGATTCTCTCATATCTTTGAATTACTGGCTTTACAGCATAGAGTTAATTGTTCCATGCATTCTTCAGTGACAAAGGGGTAGGAGTTTATATTCTGTATAAGGTTATTCTTCTCATATTCTGTAGTTTGGTCCACATTGCATTTGCTTGGCTGTTGATTTTCCACTGTTTTGCTGTATTTTTCTAGTCCAAGGTGCTCCTTTAGGATGAGTTTTCTTCTCAATATTGTTTCATGCCCTTTGCAAGAGCTGTGCAGGGAGAGGTGATACACTCCAGTTCCAAGTGTAACCTCTGCTGCTCTAACTTGAAATTCAGAATTAAAAAACTACTCTTGCCTTACTGATAACTTTATAGTTCTATTTCAGCAGCTGCAACTAACACGAGCACTTTGGTTTGGATTTTTTGTGTTACATATTGAAGAACTCTGTCACCCAGCCTCTAGAGACTATGAAAGAAAATGTAGGAAACAGCAATAGGAAATCTTTGTGGGGACTTGTTCAGAGCTACAGCACTTTAGTCTTGGAAATTGCTTTTCTTTTTCTCAGCAGAGCTGTGTACAGAGCGGGCTAAATTTCATTCCTGCACTGTACAGCATTCTCTGTCAGTGGTACAGGTAGCTTTCAGCTTGTCATTTGCTTGATGTTGCTAGTGCTGCAATAAGCTTTCATGTGTGTGCATTCTTGCCAAGTATATGTCCTTCATCTGGCTAAATCTACCTCTGTTTCTTCTAGTTTTTAAGCGAATGTGTCACATTAAAAACATCGGTGGAATTATCTGCTGGGAGATGACACTCCAAGCTGAAAAAGTGAATGGTAAGTAATGAGGAAAGTGGGAAGTAATGTGTAAATGCAGAAGTTTTATTCTCTGAAAATTACTGTAGCATCGAAGTCCCCAGATGAGTAAAAACAATGCACCAACATTTCATCACAGACTCTCATCAAAACTTCAAATAGAATTTTTACATCCATACACTATCATGAAGTATTTATAATTATTGTGCCAGGAAATCTAGCTGGTGATTCTCAGAAATCAAAGGATGAAAAATAAAAGATACATAAATGAATAAATAATTATAGCCTCTCTGTGCATTCTCTAAACCTAGAGTGTCAAAGTTTTTCTGTAGCAGGGGATGACTGACATTTTCAACCGAGCTCCCTAGGAGAGAAATATGAAATGTGCCAGTGGAGGAGGGAAGGTTTTCCTACATAGAGCTCCTATTGAAATCAGTAGGAATGCTAGCTGTGTAGCTTAGTATCTGTGCCCTGACAGTTAGGAGTAGGTATCTTTTTTTCAGATATTCAGGCACCAAATAAATAGAAAACAGTTAGGTATCTAAACAATCTCTCATACAAGTGGATTGTTATGTTTATCTGCAGAACATAAACACTGTGATACTCAAAGAGCATTGCTGCATAAAGGATTCCTTAATTCTGAGTGAGGCTTTGCACCTTCTTCATTAGAATCACAGAATAATAGAATAGTTTGTGCTGGAATGGACCTTAAAAAACATTTATTTCCACCATCCCCTGCCATGGGCAGGGACATCTTTCACTAGACCAGGTTTCTTAGAGGTCAATCCATCTTGACCTTGAATACTTCCAGGAATGGGGCATCCACAATCCCTCTGGGCAACTTCTAGTGCCTCATCACCCTCACAGTAAAGAATTTTTTCCTAATATCTTGTCTAAACCTACTTTCTTTCAGTTTGAAGCCATTCCCCTGGTCCTGTCACTACATGCTCTTGTGAAGTAGGGGCAAACAAAAGTGATTTTTGGAAATCTTTGGGGGAATGAGCTCCTAATATAATTGGGATAGAAAGATGAAAGCGTGAGTTGGAAGCTTCTAGCTGAGTAGCTGTGCTGATGCTTCTGTCTCCTTGGGATATCACATGGGGAGCAAACCAAGCTATAGGGAGATGCAGTGGTTGTGGAAGGCAGCAAAATCTTCTTGAGCAACAAGGCAGTGAAGGGAGATAGAAATCATTCAATCCATCTGGTGCTCTCAGCCTGTTCACTGGACTTGGGACATACCCATCCAGCAGTCTGGAAAGTAACTCAGGATTTGCCTGCTGATATGGCATGAGAAAGACATAATTGATTTCTGTTCAAGTTTACCTGGAGCTGAGTAGAACCTGTGTGACCGCAGTTACTGTGTGCTGAGCCAAAAGTTAAAAAAATCATGCTGGGATACCCTGTGCCCCTACCTGGTCGCCATTCAGGTTGGGGCAGTATGCAGAGTGAGACTCTATTCAACTGATATTCTTTCTGCACAGAGAGGGCTTCCTTTTTGTGAAGTGCCATGTACTCCTTGTGCTGCTGGTTGAGAATAGGCTTGGTGCCTAGTCTTTCCTGCCTCCAACTGCACAAATGATAGAGAGGTAGCTAAAGGCACTGGTAGGAAGTGCCAGGTAACACAGAACTGACCTTTATTTTTATTATTTTTTTTTTAAATTATATGCCAACAGTTGCACGTGTCTTACTTGGGATGCTGTCAAAAGAAGCTCAGTTTGTGGAAAATAAAAGGTATCTCAAAATGGACAGATTGGGGAAGAGAAGAAAGAAAGAAAAGGGGAGCCCTTCAGAATCCTGGCTATGCCTCAATATCTTGATACAGTAGGTGGCTTTACCCTACTAGTCTCATTTTTAAAGGAAAAGACTCCTTATTCTTTTAAGGTTTAGCATGGCAGCATTATAACTTACACATTTATCAGCTCTTGTGGGTATTCAGTTGCTCTACTCCCACTGCAAAGCTGAATCAATCTTCGTGCCACAGTTAAATACTGGATGATTTAGTGTGCCATCAAAAACTGCATAAACTGCCTATTAGAAATGTATTAAACATTCAGTAGGAAATTGACTGTTCACATATCTCCTTGTAGTAAGAATACCTAAATAATACAGCAGTCATTACCCAAATTATCCAAACTTCGTTAATTGTACAACAATGTGATCATGATTTTTTGACTGATGATTTTGATTAATAGAGTGCAAGAATGGAGTATGACAAGTATATTTGAAAAGATGGGGCTGTGTTTCCATGAGCAAATGACAGGCAAGTGTTTGCCATGGTGTTCCTTAATCCCCACAAGGATCTAGACTTCAGACCTGTCACCTTTTCTATAGTAGGCAGTTCTCTGTTCTAGTAATCACAATCTCAGGGGTAACTTCAGTGAAACAGATTCATGCTAGTAGTATGAATTTACTTTGCCAGATTTATACCAAGGAGAGAAACAATTTTTTTGATATATTTTTAAACTGACCTGAAAATCCTTTGAATCCCAAGATGATAATGTGTCTCCTGACAGTGGGACAAGTTTATTGACAGAATAGGTTAATTTGTTGATTATCATTCACCACAAAAGCAGAAAAATCCCACAAGTTAATCCGGATGTTACTCTAATTTTGTCATGGAACGCTGGATAGAAAGTCAACTCTAACTGTTTAAGATGAAACACAATTTGTCAGGGTGCCTGATAAATGTCTGACACCATTTTGAACTAGATACTGTCTTTCATATGGCTAAAATACTGGGAGAATATGTACTTATCATCTAGAACGAGGGGATCAGTCCAAAGAGATGACGGGGCAAAAATAGTCTGTTGATTTAAAGATACCACAAGAATACTCTTTACCATCACTCATACACTGGATGAGGCTACAGATATGAAGGCCAGAATGAACAGTTCTCATCATATCTGGCATTTGCAGGAAATGATGTGGAGCACTGCCATGACTCATCGCTTCCATCTGAGCCTCATTACTTCTATCATTACTCCTCTAGAAATCTGTCTGCATTTTCAGAGTATTTCTGTGCTTTCACTTTGGAAACACAGAACAGCTGGAAAACAGGAATTGTTTATAACAGGAAGCATGCCTTGAGTTAAAAGAAATGCAGAGGATATTTGCAGGAGTTTCTAACATCAAAAGGGAATTAAGTATTTTCCCTGTATTGCCAGTGTGTCTGTGGAGAAAGAGAATCATTAAAAAGAACAATGGTCCTCTTACTTTCATCCAGACTGATTTATGGTTTCACAGTCTCTAATCAGGGACCTGACTGATTTGTCTCCAATGTGTTTCAAGGGACACATTTTCTTGTTCTGTCTTCCCCAGGGCTTAATATTATGCCTTACCCTCTTACTGTATTAAGAATTTTCCTGAGGTGGAAGAGTAAGCCCTTCTCATTTGAGAGCTGCAGGTTCTGAAGGAACTAAATTTTATCCATGATTGGGCCCAAGATCCAGAAGGTATGAGAGCCTAGAGATGGGTTCTCTGTCCCCATTTGGGCTCCATAAAATCGCTGCACTTTGCCTATACCCAAACTTCATTTTCAAGTCATAAGAATGAAAGGGAAAGAAACATTTGTCCATAAGGAAAGGCACTGGAAATGGGTGCAAATGAGGTCTCCTGCTGATGCTGGGCATCTTGTTGGAATGCAAGGATGTTTTTTGACAAGACTTCTCTGATAGTCCTACATTGTAGGCAAAAAAACTTGAAATATCTCCTTCTTTTTCTTTCTCTGTACTGCTCAGGCTTTTGCACCATCAGAGGAATGAAAGTGTTTAACTTTTAAACATGTTGTTGAAATATTAAACAAAGTTTTTCCTGCTGATTGTTAATGCCGTATCAAAGCAGGTTTGAAACAGCTTCATAATCTCTTACATAATGCTGTCATGCTGTTCATGTCACTGATGCTATTTCATCCTGATAGCTGCCACCAGTAGGAGGCTCAGAAATGTGATTGTAACCATTCTCAAATGCATTTTAAATAAATTTCACAGATTTCTTGGGGAGATGTGCTTTCTTATGTTACAGTTTTTTAGGTGAAAACCAAATAGAATTCTCCATTGGCTCAATCTCTGTGTCTATGCATTGCAACACAGATAAACCTCCTCTTCTGCCCAAAAAGCAAATTATTCTTAAAAGAGTTGCCTTTTGCTGGAGTAAAGTTAGGAAGCTAGAACACAAGCTCTTCCCATGCATTGACTTCTTTCATATAGATGGTTCAGGATTTCAATCCCATGTGGTATCTTCCACTGCACCTAACTCTGGTGCAAAATAATCCCCTTGTACCAAGAGTTTGTGACTGGAATCAAGGAGTGCCTCCTGTCCCCCTACCCACAATTTCTGGTCATTGATTAAGGGATTGATTTATGTGGACTGGGAGATCCTGCTTCATCTGAGATAGATCAATAACTTGAATAATGTCTTTCCACTTGAGTGGCCATATTGGTGTGCCTGGATATAAGAAGTCTGTGCTTCTTTGGAGGAAAAAAGAATGAATTCTTCAAAAAGAATCCAGCTCAATGTGCTGTGGACTGGAATACATACTGAAATAGCAAATATCTTTTGCCAGTTAGGAAAATGACTTAGATATGGGCATGAGAATTTTTTCAAGATTATATCCTTCAAACCTCAGTGTAAGAAAACTACTGAAGCATATAATAATGTCTCTTGGAACAGGCACATGCTTGACTGCTTCCTCGAGGCAGAAAGCTTCCTGTAGATAGCCTTCAGGTAAATATATCTTTTGGCATGTTAGTTTCTACCTGTAGCCTTCAGGAGCAAACAGGTATTCATGGTCCTGACTTGGAGAATGGTATAGAATACTGTGTGTTATGTGAAGGAAGAAAAAGAAAGAGGAAGGAGCAATGGAATAGGCACCCCCCCCTTCTCCCCATTTCCAAACTGACAGTGTATTTTAAATCCAAAAGAGATACTTGTGCTGCTGTTTAATCAAGAAGTTACAATGGCTATGTCTCAAGACAGGGTCCACCTCTTTAAGAGAATGCTGTCATGTTTCTTAAAAATTAGACATCCTTAATCAAAATTTGTACAGATTGTTTTAAAGTAGTAGTGGGCGTATGGAAAGAGAAATCTTTCAGATGTCATAGGAAATTTTGATCTAAGAAAAAAATGAAATTTCTTTGATCTGAAAGTAGAACTGCCTGAAGGGAAATTCAGAGGAAGTCCATGAATGTATCTCTTGCCAAGGAGGAGGACTGAGAGGCTGAGAACCTGTGTGTGGAGCTGGACTAATCAGGAATGTCTCCCTAGGATCACAATAAAGACATTTCTGTCAGAGTCCTAATGCTTTGGCATTTGGTCTGGGGTTTTTTTGCATCTCTATCAATACTTACTAGATTTGGCAGATTGTTTTCATTCAGTGACTCAGTGTACAAGGCGTCTCACTGAGTATGGAATAATTAGTCAACTAACTGCCAAGTCTAATCTGCTGTCCACTAAATTCAATAGGAGAACTTCCTTCTGGCTTTGTAAGATGCTGGAACAAGTTCCAACCAGTCTAGCCTTTGAAGGCTGTAGGTGGGTACACAGCTTGCTGAGCAAAGATAGGAGCTGGTCTCAGATTCTCGTCTTGTTGCTTGAGTGTTCATCCTAAAAGCATTTGTTCTCTTTTCCTCTTTGATACAGTGCTTTCCCTGCTGTGTTATTACTACATTGATAAAAGTACACTCAGTTTTTGCAGCTCAAAACTCCTACCTATCAGGATTTCAGTCATCTGAGAAAGAGTATATTTACCCTATAAGGATGTGTTGAAAATTGAATTGTTTCTGTTGCATAGAGAAACACTCTTTGTAAACTTACCATTATGCATGTGAATACAACTTTATAGGATCAGGGCCTTAGGAACTGAAAAGTATTGTGGAAGATTTTTGGAAGGTACTCACCGCAGCTAATTGTTAACGATAACAAAAGCAGATCTCATCTAAATTAATGATAGGAAGCTGAGAATTAATATTTTTCTTAAGAAGAATAAAAAAACCCAAACTAGATCTTTAGAAACAGCAGTGAATTTTAAAGTATTTTAAATTGTGAACAGATTATCTATGTGTCACTATGCTTCAGAGCCTTATATTTATTGTGGTTTTTCCATCTTGATTTTTACGTTTGCAGAGGAAATTCACATAAGAGTTTTATTTACTCAGTGTTGTGGTGGGGTTTCCAGCTCCGTTAGAATAGCGTTTCACTGTTAGCCCTCTGCTGATCACCAATGCAAGTGCCAGCTTCCCAATTGACTTCTTTCTGCACACACACAGGGAAAGAACAAAAAGTTTTCAGGTTTATTCCAGCTATGCCTATAAATCTGTCTGGAAAGGATCCTTCCCCTTCAGCAATCCTAGTGATTAATTAGCTAGCACAAGTCTCTGCAATAGCTCAATCACACTGAACAAGCGGTGTCACATTCCCTTCTTAAATGTGATTATTGCAAAGTGTCCGTGACATAGCAGCAGGTTCCTTCATTGAGATCTTTTACTGCTGCAGACATTATAGAACATTTGCTGCTTTCAGGTACCAGAACATGTCAAACAATTTCAGATGTAAAGTTGGGGAATGCATGTATCGGTTTTGGAGGTATTGGAAACTTATTTGCACTATTAAGAATCACAAAATCAAGCATGTACAGAATCAAAATGGACTTACAAGATAGAAAATTTAGAGGTTATGTTCTATGACTGATAATTCAGTCTTCTTGAAAATGCGATTCTACCGCTTATTCTTGTCTGCTACTGCTTGCTTGCAAACACTAACCTCTTCTCATCCAGCTGAATTGCTTCAATTGCACATGGCAGATACTCCCCACGGCTCCCCCAATTTTTGGCACAGCTGACTCCTATCTCACTTCTAATTCTCCAGATGGTTATATCTGGATGATTATATCAGAGACACCATGTCCAAGAAGCTATGAAATGGGAAAGCTGGGGTTAATTATCGAACAATACAATTATGTGATTAGCTCATAGCAATGTCAGTGGTATTTGTGTCTGAATTCTGAACTGGCTGTCATGTTGTCCTTATTGTAATTTCAGCATGTCTCAGCAGAACCATATTAACATCAGCATTTACAAAAGAAGTTGCCTCTAAAACCTCGATCATGGTGCTTGTGAAAAGATAAGCAGAAAGGCCATGCTAGAGAATCAAGAGACCAAGACAGTATACAACACAAAGGCAAGTGTTATGCTGGGACCAAAGCAGAGAGAGAACTGGGGTCCTGTGTGTCCTAACCTTATTATGTCCTGCGTAAACTGCATTACAAAAATGCAGCTCTAAGCTCAGGAATAAAGGACAGAGCAAGAAAAAGTGTTTGTTTTCTTTTGTTATAGTAAAAATCTTCCTACATATAACTGTTTCTTTCCAATACATTTCCCTGTGGAAGATGGTGCAGGGTTTTTTTTTTTACACTACTGTGTGTAGCAAAGAAGCTCAGTTTTAGAATCTTTTCAGCCTTTTCTGACTTTTATTGTTCTTTTTGTTGGCTTTATAGAAAGTTTCAGATAAATTTTCTGGTAATGCTGTTTCCATTCTGGAATTGTTGTTTGAATCTACCTTCTCTGGTGTCGTTTTCATTAAATCTATTTACATCCTGATCCACAAATGTCACATGCTGATAGTTATTAAAATTGGAGATAGGGTCTGAGCTGCCTAGAAAAGAAACCAGTAGGAGATTAGCCTCTGTGAGTGCAGTTCCAGACTGGAATGCATAATTCAAGTGGAGATAAGGGAGAAAAAATGAAAGGCAGATAAATTCAGTTTCAGTTCAGAGGGAGTACTCTACTTCAGATGCCTCTAGGAGGGAATTTGTTAGTTAATCAAGAAAGGTGCATAGCAACTGCTGTGAGCCTGGTAATGTGACATCTTGCCTAGGCAAAGCTCAGTCAGTGAGGGCAGACATCTCTGACATGTTTCTGTTTGGTAACCACAAACCTCCAGGATTTGGTTGGTGCTCAGACAGCGTGCATTTCCCTCACCAAACATTTAGGGAAAAAGAAGTGCTTACATGCCATGTAGGTGTTACCATCATGATAACAAGAAGTGCTGATGACTATAGGGCAAGGCACTGCTATAGGAGGGGAACATGCAGTTTTTCCTGCTCTGCTGCTATAGATGTTTGAGGGGAGTGGTGTGCTGGTGTAGAGATCATCACCTGAGAATTACAATCCCCTGTTATACTGAATTGCTCTTTAACCTCCAGGATAACATCTTCATTGCCTTCTTCTCCTTCACACCTTGAATGCTGCGCACAGATGAGATTTGTTCCTGTTGCTAGGTGTGGAGTGGTTGTGTTTCTTTTAGCTGTTTGGTTTATGCACCAAAGATGTCTTTAAAGTTAAGAGTGAGGGACAGAAACCTGTGGGGAAGAAATTCGGCATTCAGGCTGTACAGATCTCTTTGCATTGGCAGTAGAGAGCCTGACCAACAGCAAATTCCTGCAGATATCTAAACTCTGGGGGTCCAGTGCTACCTGGAAAGGTGTCTTGCAGTGTAAATGAGACAAAATAGTGTTTTAAAAGCATGGGTGAACTTGGTCTTAAAGGTCAGGTATGGTGTTAAAGGTAAGCAGAGGAACATAAATAGCATAACTGGTAAGCCCTAGACAGTTCAAGACAGCTAAAAAAACTGTTACTTTTTAGACGACTACCTGTATCTTGAGTGATTTCAATTATCCTTATAGAAATATGGTCATTAGATGATTTTGTTTTCTAAAATGTTGTTCCAGAAGTGAGTTGGGCACCTATTCTTGTAAGAGTAGATGGAAAGCCAGGGGGGATCGTTGTATTTAAGTACCTCCTCCTTTTGTGAATGCTACCAGTAAACCCTTGGCCTCAGATTCCACAGCTGAAAAGAGACTGTGATGTACTAATGCCTGCCTTCTTCCTGTGAGGACTTGGATTTGACGTGGCTAATTCATTCCTCTGTTCAAAGCACAGTGGGTTGCAAAATTATGATTATTAAAGTCGGCTATTAGAGAGTGTTGCCTCCTTTGAGAATATTGATTTAATCACATGCCTCTGTGTATTTAAAGTCTGAAGTGATATGATCACTTTATTCTGTGCAAAGATCAATTTATTCTATGTATCTAATGAATAATTATGGAATCTTTTAAATTCTTTCTGTAATGAATAAAAATAAATGGGTTTAGTTGGAAAAGACAAGAGAACATGCTTGACAAAGCAAGTCCACCAGACCATTCTTCACCAACTTCTAACTTTTTCTTCTTTTTCCAGATGTACTTTCTTCCTTCTTTTTTCCCCCATCCCTGTTTTAGTCAGTGTATCAACTTTTTAGTCCCTACCTTTTCTTCTTAAAAAAAGTGACTTTTTAAAAAAAAAACAACAACAAACAAACACAAAACATAAAGATTATTGTTACTTTTATTGTTCCATGAAGGACAACTGTTGCAATTTAAGGGGGTGTTCCCTAAGGAGAATACTAGTCCTTCTAGGTTAACTTTACGACTTAATTTAATACTAATACTGTTCTGCTGTGACAGAAGAGTAGAACCACACTTGTGAGTGGGACTACTAAAGGAACATCTACTGAGGGTCCTGTGGGCTGCTTGCTTAAAGGCATCTGAGACCTTATGTGAATGGCCAGGGATGTACTCCTAGAACTTATTCTGTTTAGAAGAATTTGTGTGGAGGATAAGGTATGCCAGTGAGGTGCCTTAAAAGTTGAAGATCAGAGTCCCTGAGCCAGGGGGTCAGAATCTCACCACATAGCTCAGAGACACCAAGTCATTGGTGAAACCCCCTTTGAGTAGAGGGCTGAGTGTTTATTGGCTTAGACCATAGAGTACTTAAGGCCATGCATGCACATATGAGACTGTTGTGGCTGTCCCTTGTGTTACCTGAGTCCTCCCTAAAGCTTTTTGCTTGTGTATAGGTCAGAAAATTCTCTTTCTCTTATTCTTGAGGTGATTGGACAAAGTTTTCATGTTTCTGATGTTTATTTCAGGAAGGAGAGCAGATGCATTGCACTATGTTGTATTGGCCTTGTATTGGGTCTCCAGAGGAGCAGGGCAACTGAGAGTGCTGTACTCTGCCTTCTCTCCAAATATAGGTTTGCTTAAGGCCAAGTTATTGTCCTCCTCTCTGTCCTTGTTCTGTTTCTTGCTACAGAAATTAACAATAAACCATTGTTTCCATAGCTACATATCTATTATATCTTTCATGTCACTATTTTTGAGATTATGTCCAAAAAGGCAAGAAATTCATAAGAAAAGGGCATGTATCTAGTTGAGTGCTCCCTTGTCTCTGGTAGTAAAACCTCCAGCTGCAGTAAAATCTAATCCCCACGAAAGTCTTGCTGTTCTTCCGGGAGAAACGTTAGCAAATGTATATGTATGCCCTCATTAGCAGGGATGCAAAACCACTATCATCCTGGGCTGACCTTTTTCTACAAAGCCACTTCAAAACCCTCTGAGACTGCAGACAAATGCTCTTGTTTGTCATTGCTGTCCATGCTGGCTTCTCCGTGTTTTATGGCTTAGTCTGAAAGTAGACGCAGAAGAGAAAGAGAGCCTTCTTCTCTTGAGCTGTTTCCCCAGGTAGGTAGCTTTGAGAAACAACATCCAACCCTTGTAGAGTTGATACAGCTGGGACACAAATTCTCAGCCACACCTGTGTATGTGCATGGAAGTAGGGCTGATGTGAACATCTTGATTTTCTGTGAGAGAAAAGTTTGCATTCAACTCAGGCTTAAATGAAATTTAAAAAGAAAGAGAAACCCACCAAATATCTCAATCTCTTAACTCCAGCCCCTAACATTTCCTCAGCTGTCAATACTGTTTTGGCCAGCTTTCCTAATAGCAATTTTGATTCAATCTTAAAAAGAAGATTTGAAGTGCTCCTTTGAGAAATGAAAAATACTTTCAGGTCCACTGAGAGCTGATTTGCTTTTATTAGATTCACTTCTCCGTTGTAATAAACTAGGGCATGATGTTGTGAAATGCATGTTACAGTATTACCAACAATAATGTCAACACTATTAATATAATGTCTGTAATTCACTGCACCGTGCCTCGTTATTTCATCTCTATAGATTCTTTTTGTTGCAAATGTAATAATTTTTATTTTATATTATAGTAACTGTCTAGGAGGTCCAGCACTCTGCTATATTCCCCAAATATAGAAGATACTGAGATATGTACTGCCTCAAAGGTGTTACATTTGCAAAGTGAAAGACTAATATGAGAAAAATCTCCCCTTTAAAGCATTTCTTTGGGATCACAATGGCTCCCATATCTGCTGCTTTATGCAGAGCCTTTTGGGCAGGATGCTGTAATTATGTTTTTGTTGAGGCAGTAGTTTCTTTGTATCTTCCCGATTATCTGAAATCATTTTTATTTCTGCAGCCTGCTGGGTTTGTGTTAGCAAACTTACTTGCTTTATGTACACACATGGATGTGACATGAAAGATAGTTTTGGCTCCAATTTTTGACACTGGAATTATTATCTTTTTCCCACCTTATATTGTACGAATGTGTCCAACCTTTAGTTTAATACTGATTTCTTACATTAGGCAGCCGAGGTGAGTGGAGTGTTGTGGTTATACGTTAAAGTTACTGTTAAGATGATGTACCTCAGCCAAATGCACTGCAGACTGCACCTGGGACATAAGGCAGGTACTTGGGAAGCTTTGGAACTACGTGGTCTGGATGTAGCTAATGCTGGTCGGTGGCACCTTTTTAAAGCATTAATATAGTCCATGTCTCAAAGTTTCTGGCCTACAGAGCCCTTTAATTTTTCGGGTGAAGTTAAGGCTTAAATTCAGAACAAATTGTACTATTTTTAGCATTTATTTAATTTGAAATATATTTGCATATGTGTGATGTGTGTGTTTTCACTATTACCAAGATGACTCAATTGGTGAGACATTTTAGTTTCAATACAGATCAGGCCTATGGTTTTGAAAGTCCTTCTGCATTCTGGTTGAAATTATTCCAAAGGACAGGCATTTTCAGCCTTTGCCCCACACTCATTAGGCCTACTCTCAACGTTTTCTCAGGAAATTATTTTCTCATAGGAAATTTCTCACCTACAAATTGTTTCTGGCAATCTGTACTGGAACACAGATCCCATTTCTATACTCTCTTCTCTGGGAGAAGGGCTACTTTGTCGGATGAGATCTGCTGCGTGAACAACTGCAGAAAGAACAAAGGCTGCTTTAAGGGCTGCTTCCCAAGGGATTTTTTGAATCAGTGTCCTTAGTAGGCCAAAGTTAGCCCTCTGGAAGCCCAGCACGGAAGTTTTGTTGACACCTCTCCTTATTTCACTGAGTATTGAAAACTATCATATCATGGTTGCATTGCCCATGGTGGCCTCCAACCACCACATCTCCCACATGCCCTTCTCTGTTTGTAAACAGAAGGTCTAGTAGGGCCCCACCCCTGGTAGGCTCACTGACTGTCTGCAACAGAAAGTTGTCTTCCACATCCTCAAGGAACCTCCTAGACTGCCTCTTTTCTGCTGTATTGAGTTTCCAGCACACATCAGGCAGGTTAAAGCCTCCCACAAGGGCAGGGGATCATGGAACATCAACCAGTTGCTTACAGAACACCTCATCTGCCTCTTCATCCTGGTTGACTGTTCTGTAACAGACTCCCACCAGAATATTCAGCTTACTAGCCTTCCCCTTGATCTTTACCTGTAGGCACTCAACCTTATCATCACTATCCTCAAGCGCTATACAACCAATAGGCTCCCTAATGGACCACTTCTCCTTCCTTTCCTGTCTCCTCTGGAGTGCATGTAACCAATCCATTGCAGTACTCCAGTCATGCGCATCATCCCGCCACGTTTCCGTGGCGGTGGCTATGTCAGAGCTCTCCTGCTGCACAATAGCCTCCTGTTCCTCCTATTTTTTGGCTTTTTTTTCTTAGTACGCGCTCTTTCCTATGACACAATAACTTTCACAACAAAAAAGTTCTTCTTTCTTCTCCTATTAAATATTTTGGGTTGCACATAAAGTATTTGCCATTGCATTTTTAACTTTAAAGCAGGTAATTTTCTGATTTCACTGCATCTTTTCCAAAGCGGAAAGAACTCCTGTTACTTGTCATGGACAAAATGATATAGGATAATATATACTGGAATTGGCAAAGTACTATGAAAATAGGAACATAATGTATGCCCTATTGAAAAATGGGTATCTTATAATATTGTATCTTAAACTGAGCATGGAGTTTCAACAGCACATGGCTGTTGAAAGAGCTAGAGATGGTTTTGGTGTTTGACTTGTTTCTAGATTTGAAACATAAGGAAGTCTATTCCCTTTAATACATATGAGGGCAAAACCCATGAGCTGGTAAGATTTGAAGATTCTGATAAAGTGAAATGGAAAATGTACAACCCCTTAATGTATGTGGAAGATTACACAAAAGCCTGTATTTAATAGTAGGTTTCTGTACATTCTATGTACTCCTCCTCAAGTGCAGGTTTTCTTTTAAAGATATAAAAGTCTCTGTGGAAACCTGCTGCAACAGCTTTTAAACCATCAGCAATGTGTAAAAGTCTGTTCTGAGAAGAGCTAGTGATAAATGAGGTGAATTAATTTGAATCTTCTGAGAATGGCACAGCAGAGCTGGAAAGGAGAGAACAGCCTACAACAATTAGTGTCTGTAATAAGAGCCTTTGGGTTCAAAGGGGTCAGTGGGTCCGTTTCTCTTCTGCAGAAACTAGTAGCTGAAGTTTCATTTACCAGCTTCATTTAATAATGAAGTTTCCTGCAGTGTCTTTAACAAGCCTACAACTTGTGAGGTGGACAAGAGAGATATATTATTCAACTGGCTAAAATTACTTTTTCTATGAAGCCAAGAAGAAATTTTTATTTACCTCTCATTTTTGTTTATGCATGCTGCATTTCTATATGTAAAACAAGCAATCAGTGTCTCTTAGTCTTTTTCACCACTGAGTGCTTGCAGGAGAAAAGAGAGTTTCACTTATTTTGCTTGAACAAATAGAGTTACAGTGGAATCCATCCCAAATACCTGAAATTCATCTTTAATAGCAAGCAGGACTGATCTTAAAAATAAGTAGCAAGGTAACTGGAGAAGAGTTGTCAGTTAACTTCATTGCTGCTTCTCAAAGCTGAGTTTTTTCCTTTTTCAGTTTGACTGCAACTGAGGAAAGAACCAGAAATGCTAATTACTTGATGTGCAGTGGGAATATGGCAAGAAGTCCTCATTTGCAGTCACCAATGACTCATAAAGGAAATGCCGTGACACAAGGGATTTCTCATTCTTTTATTTATGGTTTGATTCTGTCACCATTATTTGATAGTCACAGGCGTAGCAGGATGCTGCTCAGCTTTAAAAACAAAGAGAAGTCAGCCTGAAGCAAATCACCTTGCACATTGGGGAAATTCCGAACTGACTTCTCACCAGGCTTGATTCTCCTTTTGGATGTGATTGGAGAACAAAGTTTCCCTCACAGGAAAAACTAAATGTTTTGAGACTTTCTTTCAGCATACATCAGGATGAAAGTGAATCCCTTGACTCTGCTTTTTCCCTCCCCTCACAAGCCATGCTGTTTCCTACATCCCTTCAGTACTTCTCTGCATCAGTCATTGTCTTTTCCCTTTGCTTTCAAACATGTTAATGTCTCTCTCATGCTACCTTATGAAATATCCCCTATATCCCATCTGTTTCCATCACTGTCACTTCTTCTCTTGTTCCTGCCTCCCTCTGTGTTTCAGCTCCTTTAGCAAACTGTACCATGGCATACTTTCCTAGCTGTTCACTTCCATGAGTAATTGTCTCTGTCTTCTCCTTGCTGTGTGGGCTTCTTGCTCTAAACTAAGCAAATCCATCCTGACTGATCTGCATCCTGAGCCTAGATTGCCTGAAGCTCTAGGACAAAAGGCCATGTTTCACAGCTTGGTTCCTCAGGAGCTTCTTACTGACAGGATGGAATTTCTGTTCATCAGAGATGAAGTTTACATATGAGAGTGAAAATTCTGTAACTGTACCTTTCTCTCTGCTACACAGGTCTAGGGATTAAGAAATGCCTTTGAAAGTCTTCACTTTTTACCCCCATCACAAGGCTTGTCTCTCAACAAACAAGGCAGAGTAGACCTTAGATATATCTAAAAAGATGTTTACAGACTCATTTTTCAATTGCAAAGGAAAGGTGACACAGGCTATAAGTGCCACCCTGCACCTTAGCTGTTCTGTTATTTAGGAATATTGTCAATGTTGTGTCTTTTGGTGTTTTGTAGTAAGGGTCTGTAAAAAGAATGTCGGGAAGGTCATTGGTTTGTTTTGGTAATGTTGAGTGTTATGTGACTATTTTGTGGGGTTCTCAAGGACTTAAATGTGTTCCATGGTGGACAGTGTATACAAGAGAATGACATGGATGAGTCGATGAAATTGTTCACTCCTCAGTCCCTAGACTGACAAGTAATGAGTTCTAGTTGTACTGCTGCCTGCTGCTTGGACATGAAGCTTTGATATTGTGTGGGAAAAAAATTACAGTAGGTCAGGCCAACTGAGGAGTTGTGTGGAGTCTCTTCCCCCATATGCTGCAGACGTCTCTTCAAAGTTTTGATTCACTCCAGAGGCTGAGATGGAGGAGTTCTGCATCCAAAACCTCCTGGTCTTTTTATGTTCTCATTCTCCCCAGTGTCTGTCTTGCCTTCGTCAGGAGGGACTTCAGTTTTCTCATTGAGTTGTCCTTGAAGATTCCGCCATCTGGTGGTGTTCTTCTCTGTGCACTGCTCCTTTACTGGGAGTTACCCCTTTGGCAGGATAGACCCAAATTGCGATGTATGTGAATGTCCTATGCGGAAGGTAAGACCTAAAAAGCTAGAAGTTGGAGAAAGTTTGTATTCAGCTGAGAAGCTGAACTGTGGGAAGTGAAATAATGTCCCTGTTTCTGCACAGTGAGAACGGGTTGGGAATGTGGCCACAACTGCCTCCTCTCAGCTCTAAGCTTTATCTTCTATGCCATTTTCTCTCCCTCCCTCTAACAGCTCTACTTTTTTATTGTTTTCTCATAAAGAAGGAAATACTTTCTGCAGTGTTGCAATTATGCATATCTGAAATTTGAAGAAAACCCATACCCAGCTTTTCCTGCCCAATATTCTTGGCACTATGACATCATAACCCCCGTGTGTCCTGTCACTAAAACAAATGTATGAAACAGTTCCACTTCTCCTCTTTAATTGGAACTAGCTTGTTTCAAGGAACTGAAGAGGCAGACTACTCACAAAGGTTAGTGTGGAGAAATATATCATTGTCTTGCAGGATGTTCTAAGTGGGTCTCTTGAGTATCAAGGTCAGAGTTTATTTAGCAGCAAGTTCTACTGGTATGAATCATCAATAGTGTTTTTTACACAATTTATCAATGCCTGGCAATTATATTTTATTCTCTAAGGAAATTCTACACTTTTTCTCAGTAAACGATGCATATTTTTAACTCTTCATTGTCCTTTCCAAGTATAAGCCTCAGTTCCTTTGACACAGAAGAATGGATATGATATAGCACTATGTGCTTTTGAGCAGCTTTTAGGAAAAAAGTCACTACTGTATCAAAACCAGAACTTCTTGAAGAAGACAGTTGATTCAGAAAGAATAAATTTTCAGTAAAGTCCTAGTTTTCTGGATTTGCTATGCTTTAAAAACCACAATCTTGGGGCAATAGAATAAATATTTTTAAATTTTCTAATGGGGGAAAACCCACCTTCTTTCACACTGGGAACTGAATTTTTTTTCAGCTGCTTAATCCATGCTTCAGTGAAATTGATGAACTAGGTAATTCTGAAAATTCAAGATGTTTTTTATCAGTTTGGTGAATGAGCTCAGAAGAATGAACTTTTGTTAACTGCCAGACTCTGTGTGGGGATGGATCCAGTAAGTGCCCAACATGATTAATAAATCATGAACTCCGGCTCTCTGAGTAGCCAAGATGTTTTTCCACAGCTAAAGGAGTACTGATGCAGAAAAGGTAGTAAAATTGTAGGCAGCATTTCGCACATGTGTAATTTCTTGTTGAACTGTGATTCAACATCTCTCTAAAAAAACCCAACAAAAATCCTCTAAAACCCCTCCAAACCCAAACAAACACCTAGCACCCTCCAAAAAACCCCAAACTAATGACTCAAACACATTCCACACCCGTGCCTTGATTATTGGGTAGGCAAGAGACGCATATTTCAAAGAAGGCTGTCTTTCCTCTTACAAATAATACCCAGTATCACCATCTTTGTCTTTTGGTAGATTTGGTACATAGCACTCATCTTTTACATGCTGGGACTATGAGGCAATGCTCCCTGAGCAGTTCCTGTGCTTCGGTGGAGTGCTATGACTTGTACAGAATGTGGTGAGGATACATGTTGCATTTCTGGAGGTATTCAGTGTTTCTAATATACCTGTTCAGTCAGAGCTTCCCAGTGTTTAAGCAAACACTGTATTTCTTGCTTCTCTGCTCTGACAGAATCCAAAGAAGACAACTGACATAAAATACTAATCTGCTGCAAACTCCTCCTCCAAACCATTTATTTAGTTATCATTTCTCTGACTTTTCATGTTTCAGAAAGTGACTTCAAGATTTTCCCTGCTATTAGGCAGACTAACTGTTTCCTTTTTGGGAAAAGCTCAGATTCCCATGTAACTGAATTCCAGGAGCTTGGTCTTCAGTGAAAATACTAAAGATCACAAGGTTCCCCATTTTTCTACGGAGCGTCTTTCCCAAGCTGTGCCTTGAACTGCAGTTTGCCCAGGTTATCTGTGGAGATGAGGAGTGTTGCAGGTTAGACTGTATTTATGCATGGTGGAAAGGCTCTTGGCCCCAAAAAGCATGTATAGTTGAGACAACCAACAAAGCAAATACAGGTGTGAACTGTCTTGTAATAACACAGCTATGGGCCGTCATTCCTATTCTTTGTGGAAGTTTGGAAACTGGCCCTGACTGAAGTAGCTGTTGTGATGGGTGCACAGTCAGCATTCAGACCTTTCTTTCATTGTGAAGTTGAGAGTAGAGTTGAAATAAGAACAAAATATTCTGGCCTGAAATTAAGGAGGTTCTTTTTGTTCAGTAGTAGCAGGGGGCTATGCTGCCTTCTGATCTTTCCTCTGTTATTTGGGATTCACAGCAGTGTTGATAAACTTTGGTATAAATACATCAAGTCATCCAGAGCTGCACTGTGAATTGGGCTACAGGGTGAGAAACTCACTTCTGTATTTGTATTTTGCCAGAGGAGGTTCAGATTAGATATTAAAAAAAAAATAAAATAAAAAAATCACTGAAAGAGTGGTTAGGTATTGGAATAAATTTCCCAGGGAGGTGGTGGGAGTCACCAGCTCTGGAAGTGTTCAAGAGATGTCTGGATGTGGCACTTGGGGATATGGTTTAAGGGTGATTGTGATGGTTCTAGGTTGATGGCTGGACTAGATGATTTTGAAGGTCTTTTCTAACCTTGTTGATTTTGTGGTTCTGCATGAGCTGTGCAGACTATGGGGGCCTTTGCTGAGAGGTATATGGAGTGGGAAAGGGAGATTCATGTGGTCTGTGATTGTATTTCTCTAGTTACTCAGTGGGGAGACTTGTTTATGTTATAAGCTATCAGGAAATAATAACCTCACTAGAGCAAAAGGAAAGGGGGAGAGAGCTGAGATGAAGGAGTCCTGGGATCCACACATCTCTTTAATGTAGTCATGTCCCAGACGAGTGTGTCTGCCCATATATTTTGGTCAAAAATTGACTTGCTTCAGTTTGGAAGACACATATTTGAGCTGATTTGTGAACTGTGCTTTGACACACACTTTCTTTTTTGCACCCACTTAATTGAACAATGAAATGTTTCATCAGAAGTAAAATCAAACTGGTAGAACTAAGAGTGTGTTGGCAGACACTGGACATACCTTCTACGTGCACAAGTTGCAAAGCAGAAATAAGGAGTTAAATTTGACAGACCTATCACCAAGTCTGGAGGCACTATAACCATTTCAGCATAGCACTGAACCTGGAAGCAGAGTTTATGTTCTTTGGCTCTGTGCCATGCTTTTAAGGCAGTATTGAGCTAGCTATTGAGTTAGCATCTCCTCAGGGACTGTGTTGTGCAAGTGAATGTGTGCAAGATGAGAGTTCAGTGCAGGGGGGGGGAGTTGTTTTGTGGTTTTTTGAGTTGTCTTGCTGCTGCTGTTGTTTTGTGTTCATATATTTTTAAAATGTATTATGGTCACTAAAGCAGTAGGAGGAGCCTTTTCAGTGCTCTTGGCTTCAGAGCTTGTTATGAACCTTGTTCTCTTCATCAGAACAGGCCTTTGTGTTCAGGCTATGGGAAGACCTAAGCTGCATTGAATTTTCTGGGAATGCTTTATAAGAAACTTGAACCAATG
The DNA here is from genome assembly GCF_003031625.1 of Empidonax traillii. NCBI lineage: Eukaryota > Metazoa > Chordata > Aves > Passeriformes > Tyrannidae > Empidonax > Empidonax traillii. The sequence continues at coordinate 289,546 of NW_020955903.1, read as the reverse complement.
CTTTTAACTTTCATACAAGTCAAGGAGGCTGTACAGGCAAGAAAAAGCTTTTAAGAGGAAGAAGGAAGAGCTACACCTTTTTTACACAGAAATTATAAAATTGGTTCCTCTTGGAATGCTCTCATTGGAATGCTCCAGATACACTGTGTTATCACCTCGGTTTCCAAGGTAGACAGTGTCCAGTCATATATGGGACATATAGCGAATGTCCCATCCCAGATCATCCTGCAAGCTTTGGATACACAGAGGGGTCTACTAGGACACAACACAGCTTGACAAGACTTTGTGAATTAAGAGGGGGTACATTTTGTTCTCAAGCCCCACCCTCCCTCCTCTGCCCTTTCTCCTTTCCCCCGAAAAGTAATTATTCGAAGGGAAGCTGTATGGAAACTTGGTGAAAATGTCCTTTTTATTGTACTTGCTTATGAGCTATTGAGCTTGCTGGTTGCCTTTCTCAGAGTTTATTAAAGCTGATTCTGATTTCATCAAAGCCCATGATAGCAGGACTGTAGACTTGCTTTTTGTTTACTTTTCTAGAGCACCCCTAGAAAATACATACAATGGTCAGATATGTTAAAGTACTGCATGTGGCTTAAACACTATATTGAGCAAGTAGAAATAGCACTGCTGGGGAAGTAGCAGTGTAAAATGGTGGTGGATCAGGTGAACAAGGAGAAGTGAAACAGACCAGAAAGAATCCTCCTAATCTCTTATCTTCCTACTGATCAAGTTTTCTCCTAGTTCGGAAGTGCCTTAACATGTCCCTATTGCTTGTAAATCTTCCTCTCTCGACTCAGCTGTGGCTTCATAAGAATTCAGTGAACTCTGAGTTACCATAATTTCCACAGTGCAAAGAAATTATCTGGAAAAATGTTTAATTGCAATGGAAAGTCACCTTAAAATGCAATTCATGGCCATCTGGAAGACCTTGTCTACGTCTTTTACACAAAATTTTACTTCTCTAAGATATTCTGAGGATAAGCTTCCCATAAAAGTTTTCAGAGAGGAGATGGCTCTGGTGCATATCTGTGATACATACCATGCTCTCCATGGTAGGGAACACAAAACTTCTGCCCTCTTCCACTGCTAAATCTCTGGTTTTGCTCAGTTTGTTTCTTTCTACTTTCATTTCCCTCTTCAACTAGGGAAATTTATAGACCTAGATGTTACTTCTGTCCTTCAATACTGTTTTGTGAAATGCTGATAACACAAAATCTTTATCTGGATCATTAACCCTTATATCTGGGGACACTGTGGGCTGGATTTTTATGTTCATAGTGCACTTGGTCTGGAGTAGAGTTCAGCTTCAATGGATGTCATCTCTCTTCTAGGTATCTTAAGTGGAAGCTGGAAGATGCATATTTGAGAGGTTCAACCAGATTGCTTAAATGATTCAAACTCACAAACCTGATAATCATAGAACCATAGAATCATTTAGGCTGAAAAAGAGTTCTAAGATCATTGAGTCCACCCATTAACCCACCACTAAGTGTTGTCCCTAAGTGCCACATCTACATGTCTTTTTAAATACCTCAAGGGATGGTGAATCAACCACTTCCCTGGGCAGCCTGTTCCAATGCTTGATAACTCTGTCAGTGAAGAAAGTTTTCCTAATATCCAATCTAAACATCCCTATGTGCAACTTGAGGCCCTTTCCTCTCGCCCTATCATTTGTAACTTCGGAAAAGTGACCAATCCTCACTTTGCTATGACCTCCTTTCAGGTAGTTACAGGGAGCAATGAGGTTTCTCCTGAGCCTCCTTCTCTCCAGGCTAAACACCCCCAACTCCCTCAGCCACTCCTCATAAGACTCACGCTCTAGCCCCTTTGCCAGCTTTGTTGCCCTTTTCTAGACTTGCTCCAGCACCTCAATTTCCCTCTTGTACTGAGGGGCCCAAAACCAGACACGGGACTCAGGGTGTGGCCTCACCAGGGCCCAGCACAGGGGGACGATCACTGCCCTGGTCCTGCTGGCCACACTATTGTTGATACAAGCCAGGATGCCATTGGCCTTCTTGGCCACCTGGGCACACTGATGGCTCGTGTTCAGCCACCTGTCAAAAAGCATCCCCAGGTCCTTGTCTGCCAGGCCACTTTCTAGCCACTCTGCCCCAGCCTGTAGCATTGTAGGGGACTGTGACCCAAGTGGAGGATCCAGCACTTGGCCTTTTGAACCTCACACAGTTGGCCTCAGCCCACTGACTGAGTCTGTGCAGATCCCTCTCCAGAGCCTTCCTTCTCTCCAGCAGATCAACAATACCTGCTTTTGAAATCTCAGATCTTGTTTAAAATGGGCTGAGAAGTCCTTTAGGGTAGTAGGACCAGTGTGATTGTATACTTTCCTACTCCTTAGGACGTGGAGCAAGAAAATAATACATTATAATGAGATCAATCAACTTCTTTGGCTCAGTGTGTATAAACAGAACACAGTGTCTTTGTAACAGTACCTTTATAAAAACATTTTTTAAAGTATTTCTTTTATAAAACTGAAGAATGAAAAAATGGCTAATTTTGTTATTAACCTGCTTCTTCTCTGACATGTTGGTGTTAGTTTAATTCCCAAGAGGCACACATTTTGTAATAATTTTTCTAATTATGCTGAAGGCCTAGAGGACATACATGGGAGACTGCGAGTGGTATTATGGGAACGGGGAGCAGACTGAGTGACAGAACTCTTCGGTGGATTGCACAGATAAAACCTAGATGACTTATTCTCTAATAGAAGGTTTAAGGAGGTGTAAGCATCTTTCAGTTGAGTCTGCCATAAGTTTTCCTGATGTTTTCAGGCATTGAATTCCACGCTATAACTGTACAATCTCTGTTTGATCAGTATTTTCAATTTTGCTATCTTCTGCAGAATACGATGTTTTTGTTTTGTGTTGAGGCACTCTACTTGAAAAATCATTTCTCTGGGAAGTTAAATTTGTGAGGCAATGGACTCTTTTGTTAGATGTTTTTGAAAAACTAGTTTCACAAAAATGTAAATGCTTTTGGGTTAGTGGCTTGGATTCAGTCATCTGTTGTCTCTGCTCCTGCTTTCTTGCTGTTGTTATTTTATTTTCTTATGGAAAATAATCAAAAGGCGAAAGTCTGGAAGAAATAATCTTTGTTGTATTATATTCCAAAACCAGAAACCTTCTCTCTCTCACTCTTTTTTCTTTCTGACTTATTTTCGAAGAAAGACTTTAAACAGTTTAAACTGGTCTAGTAATTAAATCCTCTCTGTCCCATGTGGTTTTTTTATCTGCAAAGCAAGGCACAGTTGTGTGCCTGTTCTCTGGGTGCAGGCCCACAGGAGAGAAACCCTTTACTATCCCCTATCCAAGTGTAAAGCCCTGTGGAGAAGACTTCCCCGGAGCACCATGTTGTGTGGATCAGCAGTGACTGTTCAGTGGATTTTCCCAGGGGAGCTGCAACTGCTGTTGACTGTAATCAGATAGCATTGCTGAACCCAAGTGCTGTGAAATCTCCATAGCAAGGGGAACAGCAAAACCTGGCAGAGGGAACTGCAAAAACTGGCCTGTGCAGGTACTTTCATCTGTTCTGAGGTTTGCTAACTCCTTGAAACTTAGGAGTTTCAAGGTGTTGGAAAAACACTAGTGTTGTCTTAGTCCTCAGCAGGAACCTGCCGACCTGTTTTAGTCTCCCTGTCTATACAGGGGTTAACCTGTTAACCAGGTTCATTTGGTCTGTTTTTTCCTGAGCTTGGTGTAAGAGCAGTGTGACTTGAAGGGGAAATGGGAATGCAATCTCTTCCACTGTCTGACTGCAGGCATTGTTTACTAGCCTCCTGCCATGCTTATTTGGGAGATATTTTACCTGGAGTTGTTGTATTTCCTTCTTGGCTGCTTCCTATCAGGCCTGGGATGAAGCTGTGAATGCAAAGAATTAACCCTGTGTCATCAGAGCATAAACACTTCAAGTGACTCCCTCCCACAGTGTCTATGAACACATCTCTAGTTCTATGTGCTGTTCTGGAACAGTAAATCCATATAAGTTTAAATAATTTAAGGACCTGACTACTGTGGAGAGTAGACCCTGTCTTAGCAGCAAGCACAATTTAAGTCAGTCCCTCTTCCTCATCAACTGTTCCTATTACCTCATCTGTTCAGTATCTGAAGTAAACATGGTGTGTTACTGAAAGTGGAGTTGTATTCTGTGAGATAACAGAGATGTCTGAGTTTTAAATAGAGGCTTTTTGGTCAGCCAGTGAAGAGTGCTTCTCCTCTGTGCAGTCTGGCTTGTCTGAAGTGAAAGGTCCCCTGGAAGTTTATCTTTTCCTGTTGTCTTTCAAGAACATGAGAAGCCTTGGCTTTCTGTAATGACGCTTGAGAGAAGATTTCTTCTATGCTAGTGCTATACATGTCCTTGGCATCCATATCCTGCAACCATGACAAATCCTACTTCTCATGGAACTGTGCTATGAATAGCTGCTCTAACTTGGATATTTTCAATCTGAATTCCAGACAGTTGGCAATTGTGAAACATTAAGCATCATGATTTCTCTAAAGTTACAGCTTAAGTAGTTACACAGTGCAAGTAAATTGCTCTGAAGGTAGTGAAGGTATAAGTTAAGGCAGAGGATACTACTGGTATTTTGCAGTTTGTTTTGTTGATTCCACCAAGATCCTGCAGCAGGTTTTTGCTCTTCTGTATCAATGGTTGGTATCAGTCTCCTGTTATGCAAAATAAATCAGTAATATCTCTCCCTTTCAGAGAAAAATGTGCAGCAGTTTATTGCTTTGTAGAAGGAAAAATAAATTAACAATGCTGACTGTAACTAGAGTGAAACACGAGGGAAATCAGTTTACCATGAAAACATCTGTAAAGGAATTATCTTGCTGAGAATCAGGTATCAGAATTGCTGCTTTAGTACAGCTAGCTTAGATGAAAAGCCGAATTGCTGAGCAGCATTTATCACACTGTGAAGTAATATAACATAATTCTAATGCAAACACATGAGCTGAGGGCCAACTTTATGATACCTAGAGTCCAGATTCTTGGATGCTTGCCTAAGCAGAGCTGAGCTTACTACATGCAACAAAACTCCAAGCCCTGTGGTTATTAAAAAGACTTACACTCTTTGTTATATGACCAGACCTAGAGGAAGAGGGCCTTTGTTCTGAAGGATTGGAGGAACTGTCTGACTTTTTTTGGAGGAACACAAAAGAGAATGAGTTACAACACACAAAAAAAGCAAGGGTTGGGCCTGACGAACAGGCTGTCCTTCCTTTAGGCTGACAGGGAGGAACCTGGGGCTGCTGTGTGGGACTTGCAGTCTCAATGGCTCTGTTGTGGCAGTGCCCCGTGCTGGGGAACTCAGGTGACCGACCTGAGCTCCTGCTGAAAACCACCTGCAGCTCATCTAGATATAAAGGAGTAGCAAGGCATTTGGGGAAGGGGATCAAAGATGAGCTGTAATGCTGGCCAGATTTCTCCATTGCTATGGAAACAGATATTGAGCTTGCCAACCCAGTGGACCAAGTAAGTGTGGATAGACCTCTGTCTTCCCTTCATTTTATCTTTTTAAGCTGCTGGAGGAGCAAGAGAGAACAAAATGTGTGTAGGAGGAGGTAGTCAATATAATATTGTGCCAGATGTTCAGGCTGGAATGAAAGGGTGAGAGTTTATTTGCAGATATGGACTGATTATTTTGAGCATACTGCAGCCACCTATATGAAGTATCATGAAGTTTTGCAGGGTTGCCCCTGCCTCATTGTGGAAAGATTTGCATAATGGAACCACTTGGAAAAGGGGTGGGGATTTGTATATTGGCATCACCTGGAAGAGGGGTGGGAGTGGACACTGTAGTAATCTTATGCAAGCTCAGAAGGCCCCAGGGTGCTATCAGCTCAAACTGGTTGTAAGATTTCTCTATAATGTGAAACATGGTTCCTTTCTAGAATTATTTTAGTCTGACTAAGTCTGTGATAGTCTAAGGATTTTAGTGATTCTTGAGCCTTCTTCATGCTATGCCCTGTTCTACTTTTTGTTCTTGGTGTGTTCCACACTGAAGGACTTAAAATTTTTTATACACCATGTTGAGAGAAATTTTCTGGCTTGTGAAACTTGGATGGGAAGAATGGGGAGTCTGGACTGGCTTCACCTCTGGGCCCTGCTCAGCCTGGTAAGTATTGTGCACATGTCTGTGAAGAACTGACCTTAATGTCGTAGGTCTGATGATTTTATGCCTCTGTGAAAGTAATTCTGTTTGTGTATTGTGTGCAAAAACATAAAATATAGAATACCATCTTTCCCTAGACTATCTGCTTGTCTTTTTTCTATGATGGGGCTTTGCAGAGTGAGTCAGCCCAAACTCTTGGATTTAATAGGCAGAGGTGTGACTTTACATAAGGCTTTTTGATGGGAAATTATCTTTTAAATTCTCTCTGAACTCATCAGTTGTTAAAATAATTTTAAGTAGTCATTAAGTGCTTCATTAGAGTGTTTTCTTCTTAAGATGCTTTAGTTAAATTAGAACTGAATTGTGGCTCTTTCTTATTACTCATTTTTACCTTTCTTTTTCCTAAATGGACTTTGGCTCATGTATTTTTAAGTTTTAATATCAGTTCAGCTGAATGCTCTTGAATTTCTGAATTAATTCAGTCATTTTGTCTTAATGACCATGAAGAGTTTTGTTAAGCTCGAGTGCCATTAAACTCAAAAGCTGTAGTGTTTAGAGATAGTCATCACTAAGGGAAAGCTTGCAGATAGAAAATAAAATTGGAAGTTGAACAGAACGTATGAGGGGTTCATTTGCTGTGAATCCAGCAATAATCACCTGGAGGATACATGGTCCAATGTGATCTAAAAACCGTAATTTGCTGAAGGAGTGTGTGATAATTCTCTCGGGATAGATTTTGATTGGGAGCTCAGTTCTGTATTTTCTTCCTTAACTCTGATTGATACTTGATCATCTGTTGTAAATAAAAACATTATATGTTGGGAATATGTTTTACATAACTACTGTTTAACTAAGGAAAGCTCAGATGGTCTTGCCATACTTGACATATTCTCCTCCTATTGATGCTGGAGAAAATGCCCGGATAGTTTCTTTTGTTGCTGTATCTGCACCCACTAAATAGAAATTTTGAATTGAAGAAGGGTATTGTTTTCAGGACAAACTATATTTTTTTCTTAGGACAACCTAAAATTAAATTACTTCTTTACTTTTATAAAATGAAATGAGGATTGAAATGAAAAGCGGTTGAAAACATAAGTTATTTCTTTCAAATTCTTCTGAAATCTGTTGTTTTTTTGTTTGCTTGGTTGGTTGGTTTTTTTAATTTTTTGCTCAAACACATTTCTAAACATCTTAACACTACCCAATTGACATTTTCACAATGAAAAACCTCCAACAAGATTTACAGGTTGACCTGATTCTGGTTTAATTGTTCTAGTTTGGGGTGTACTCAGGATTATGTGAGCTGATGAGAAAACCTTCCCAGGCTGTACTGCAGTTGTGACTTGTAGCAGCCACTCCTAGGAGATAAGGGCAGTATGAAAGATGCTGGTTTATCCTAATTACAATGAACAATTTTGTACGTATGTAGGCAAGGCAAGATTCTCAGAAGTGTTCAGCTTTGGGCTTCTTTTGTGCTCCCTGAAATTGTTGGGATTAGCAGCCATGGCAAGCTGCTGATGAGCACTGTTAGAAGCCCATTTACACGGGCTCTCAAAGTAGAATGGCTTCTTTCCATTGCTAATGTGTGTGGGGGCGGAGATGGGCGGTATTGTGGAGAAGAAAGGATGTTCTTAATTCAAGCTAATGAACTTCACTTAAAATCTAAATAATGCCAGAGCAGTTTTTAAGCTTGTATGTTAGCAGTGCGAGTTAAAAATTAAAAGTTTACCTTCACTGCTAGCACCAGTGAAAACTGCGGATTGCTTTGCTGTCCTTTTAAGAATAACCTACTGTAGGGGAAAATTAACTGTTCCAGCCAGAACCAGCTCAGCCACCTGTCTGGAGTTTAGAGGATCTGTTGGGTTTTTGTTGGTTGGTTGTTTTGTTTTCTTATTGTTTTGGTTGGGTTCTATTTTTTAATTTATTTGGTTGGTTGGTTGGTTTTTGTTTGGGGTTGGTTGTTTTGTTGGTTTGGTTTTTTGAGTGTATGTTTGTTTGCTCTTACAGTGAAAGTATTGCTGTTGTCCTTTATGCTAAAAATAAGTTCATGATTTTAAGGTCTTTTGTGCTTCCCTAGGACTCTTAATTTTTAGGTGTTCTATCTGATACCCCACTCTCTTTTAGAGGGTTTTCCTAACTAATATGTCTCAGCAGAAGATGTTTCTTCTTTGAACATCTGCTGTGAAGGGTCACCGCACACAGAAGAAGGTGATCACCTTCACAGGACTTTTGGTTCAGGGCAAATTAAAATCTAAAGAAAATATGACTCTTTTAAGGAAATGTAAAAGATACAAAGCCAATGCAAATGATGTTTATAGTGACAAAAAGGAAGAAAAGGTAAAGAAACAATATGCTTACTTCACATACTGCAAGATCACCTTTGAAAGGTGTTTGTGATAAGCCTCTGGCTCTCCCTGTATTCACTTGGCAAACTGGAGTTCATGCCAGACTATGCAGGGCAGGAAGCTTGCTCATACTGCATGCTTTGTCTTATCTTTTCAGCAAGGATGCTTGGCTAGCACAGGAAAACATGCCCCAAGGGCTCAAGTAGGGGTTTGTTCAGTTTCTCATCCTTTCCTCTAATTTATTGATCCTTTCTCAGCACATACATTTGAGTTTTCCCTCCCTTTTCTGTTACCACATTTTCTTTTCCCTGGAAGAGTGGCCTGGTTGCCCTGATACACACATATCCAAGACATGACTGAACTATTAGAAGGTGCTTGCCTGCTCTCTTCTACTTGTAAAGTCATGTGTATGAAGTCTTTCCCTACCCGAAACTTTAAGGTTCTCATCAAAGTAAGCAAACAATTTTAATAAATATTAATGGTAGGTGTGGCTCACTCATTAGCTTATCATTGTGACCAGGCCCTATGATAGCTCTTAGGCTGGAATGGGGAGGATTTGAGGGAGGGTGGAACTGATTCAAGATTTGAGGCTGCTGCTGTAGTCCACTGATCGATTTGCATGAGGGGCCTGTTCACACCACCATTGTCAACATTTTTCACTAAAGCAGGGATGTGCAACTTTCCGAGCTGTTGCTATTAGCATATTTTCCTTGTGAGCTCTAAAAAAAAGGCCTAGCATCCCCCTTCCTCCTTTTCGACTGACACTTACCTCTTCATAAAATGCTGGTAGACAGCTACTTCAGCAAAGATGGCCCATGCTTACCAAGCTGCTGTGCACTTAACAGGTGCCTTTGAGAGCTTTGAAGTAGACAAGGGTTGCTTTAAGCTGGACAGCTCTACATCACCGCAGCACGTTAGTACAGCATGAACGCTATAGATCTTGCATTAGAATAGATTCTAAACTTATCACATAAAAGTGGCAGTAACTAGGTATCTTTGTGTACTCGAAAAGTAAAACTGGGGCTCCAGAAATTGTTCCACTACCCGTAAAAGATACCAAACCCTATGTTTTTGGGCTGCAACAGTGCTATTCTCTAGACAGCATAGGATAGGAAAAGCTCCTCTTTGCTGTAAAGGCCTCAGAAATTGTGCACTTTCTACTCTGCCTCAAACCATGTAGGAATGAGGGAAGCAAGAAACAATATGTAAAAGCTTGAATATCTTGAACTAGCAGTTGTGTTTTGCAATTCCAGTAGATTCTGTGACATAGCTGATTGGAACTGCTGGTGGAAAACTGGATGCTTTTTCTCTGCAAGCCTTGTCTGTGTGTCTTTAGACACTGCAAGTTGTTTGTGAGGGAGACTGCCTATTGCTGTTTGTGAAGATAGCACTGGTGAATTAATTTCAATGCAATAAAAGGCTTAGTGACATGGACACTGTATAGATGACTGAACTCTTTTGGTGCATTGGCAGCAATACCTGTTAGAAACAGTTGCTACCTTGAGTTTATAAATACACTAGGAAAAGTTAAAAAATCATTGCAGTGTTTGAAAGGGAAAGGGTTAAAGAGAGCATAATCAACCAGTATTTCTTGTTTGCTTTTTTTGTGTGTCTTAGGAGTGTTTGAGGGGAAAAAAGCTTTTAAAGCCTTTGTTCAAAATAAAAATTGAAAAAGAGCACAAAATAGGTGAGATAGGCTAAAACTGCAGAAGTTCTTGTTCTTGAAGTATTATAATGTTTCCTTGAAAGGAATTAGAAATAAATGCCTCTTAAGGGGCTAAGAGCAAAATAAACAAATTGAGTTTCTGCACCTGGTGTTGGCTTTTAGGTATTGGCTTTATAGAAGTTTTGCAAAAGATTCCACCTTGTTTGGACAGACCACGCCCTTACTGTGCAAAGTAAAGAGGAGAGGGGTAAGAAAGAGAAGATGTGAAAGGGGAGTGAAAGAACCTAGAAGAGATGAAATTCTTTTTCTCTTTTCTTATTCTTTTGTTATGGGATCAGAACCTTGGTGAGGCATCCGTAACGGAGAGGAAAAGCATAAAAATTAAGGTCTAAGAGAGTGAGTGGTGCTCTTTCTCCCTTCCTCCCCTTTACTTCCTTTTGGCATCCTGCTTGAATTTTATTTCTGATGTTTTCCACACGAAGAATGCTGGAAAGAGGTGATGGTAAGCAGAACCTGTTTGTGTGGTTGTAGGGTCACCCGCTAAGAGTAGGTCTGGCATATGTTTCGAGATCCTTTGACTAGAGAGTCCATGCTGTTCTCAGTGAGTATCTGTGCTCTAACATCGTCTGAAGGTGGGTGTATACAGCATTTTGTTTCAGCTAATTGAGCACTTCTATTTTCAGGAACTATTTCATGAAAATGGAGTGTCATGGAGTCTTACCCCTTGGACAGTTTAGAATATAGGCATTTACCTGATAACCTCTGCATGTTTCTTCTGCATACTTCTATTATGTAACTATGTTATATAATATTGAGCAATTTATCCAGCAGTTGGCATAATAAGCATGTAAGTTAGTGAAGGTTTCAAAAATGGAAAAAAAAAAATCCTGCAGCCATTATGACTCCATTTTTGGGTAATGATTTTGCCATGGGGAAAGCTAGTGAGAGAGACAAAATTCCTCAAGATGTTGCAGCAGCTGGCAAGATCTCCATGGTTACATTGGCAAGAGATCTGGGAAACCACCAAGAGTAGTTCATTGCTTGACAGCAAAATATCAGAGGGGAATACTTGATGCATCTGAAGATTATCTTAAAGAGAAGATTTAATTAAAAAGAGGAGGAGAGAAGAGGAGACAAGGTTTGTTTAGGGGAAAAATATTTAAAATTGAAGGCAACCAATGACAAAAATGTGTCTGGGACATCTTTAATCACAGGTTCTGGCTGCAATATTTATGTGAGCTGTTGTCTCTGCTTATTTCATGTATTTGTGTGGCCTGACAAGATCAGGGAAATAATCTTGTCTGATGGCAAGCAAATTGTCACCGAAATAGTAGCTATTCAGATAAGATTGTTCCCTCATGCGTCATGGGACATGAAATGTCCCCTGCTTCGTGCTAGTGGATGGGAAGGTTCTGTGAGATTTCAAGACATTGAACTTCTCAAAAAATTATAGCCTGTTTTAAGAATGCTAAGCTTAAGCAAAGTACTTTTTATTAAAAAGAAATAGCAAGTTACAGCAGATTTTAGGTGGGATGTGGATCAAAATCTGTATATAATGTTTTCTTTTAAGAATGCTGAGAACAGAAGGAAAATGGCCCCTTTTTAAAAGGCATTGTGATTTTTATCAGCATCGTGGCCCATATTCAGTATAGGACAGCAAATTGCCTCTTTTATTTTCTAATGCACAAACTTATGAAAAGTAATTTTTAGCGTCACCTGGCTGAGTCTGAGTTTCAGGCAGTGCTTTGTGCATATGCCTATGCATCCATATTAAATACCTGCATTTTCCAGCCCTGCTGCAGAGTTTCAAGGTCTAAGTCACAATCTGGTGCCTCATGAGAGGAATACTAAAAGATCTTTTTCCGAAGGAGATATGAGCAGCATTTGAAGGCAATCTCACAGTCTGAGCAGTCAGGGACGTTTTTAGTGAAATAGAAAATATTGATTTGCCAAAAATGATTTTTTTTCATTAGTTTATCTACTTTTGTGATGGTTTTGAGGGATAGAGGTTTCTGAAATTCAGGGCTGTTGAAATTAAGTCAGCTGCTGAATGTCAGACACTAGGATGGGATGGCCAGGGGTTAGAGAGACCCAAACTCTGAATCAGGCATAACAAAAGACTGAGCCCGAGATGCACCTATGCTGCATATGTCCCTGAAGATTTGGGCAGCTGGCTATTTTATAGATGAGTATTTTGGTATCTCTTGTCAGAGATGATTAATTCTGGACAATTGCAAATTGCTGGTTTATAGGAGGCCTCTTAGCCACTTGGCCCCATCTCACATACAGCTGTCACAGAGATTGCCATGGAGCAGAGATGGGAAAGCTCTCAGTTAAGCAAAGAGAATGTGTCTTGTTGCAGCTCTTGTGCCTAGCTCACCCTGGGGAATTTGAACCATCAGGAAGGTGATGATGTCACTCCATCAGCAGTGACTCTGCAGTGTTGCTCAGCCTGTTTACTGCAGGAAAAAATTCCAGATCACTAGACTCCTACTCAAAGACAGTGATACCTTTTTGCTAGAGATAAGCAAGTATAAGAAGAATACTGTGCTTGTGTTGTGCTTAGAAGAATCAAATACCATTCTGGTAGCTTGTTAAAAATAAATGATGTTTTGCTTTTATCAGTGCTTCACCTTTAGAAAAACACTTAGCCCTTAAGCAGGTTACTGTTTTTGACCTTTATAGCAAATGAAGCAATCCTATGTTGTCCAAGAGATTGAATACATGACCTGTTCATTTGTTTCTGTCAACTCAGTCAAAAAAAAAATGAACCCTGCATTGATGTATTGCATCTTCAGATCAAATTCTGTGTGGCTGACTGGTGGAAAAGGCAGCCATTAGTGCACTGACCTTTCTTTGAGTGCTGCATGTGCCACACTCACTGTTTTCCTCTCCCCATCAGAGGGAATGGCAGGGGAGAGGAGGGAAATGAAATGGGAAGAGAGGAATGTTCTTATTTTCACCTTCTCCCTAGTCTACCGTATTCGCCAATGTCTCTGATTTTCAGAGCCTGAAAATGGTTCCAGGGATTCCTGGACTCCGGGCAATGACTCAGACTTTGGACTCAGTGGAATTAGAGTAACAATAATCTGAATAGTGCTTTGTGAAATTAAACAATGTTTGACTGAATCTACTTGTTCATCTTTGGAGACCTCAGGTTCAAGCTGACCTAAAGCAAAAAGATTCTACTTGGTATTGACTGGTGCTGTTTCCTACCAGTAGCTGAGGTTTTTCCTCACAGCAGTTAAGGGACTTAAGTTCATTTTTATGTATTCTTCACCCACCACTGATACTTATTCAACAGAGGACTGAAGCTAATTACTTACCTGATCATATACTGTCTAGGGATGTGTGATAAGCATTCATCCATCACTAAACATTTTCTGACCTAGGTTTAAAACACATCAATAGTCATGATATGTATATTTTAAACCAGGAGTTAATATTTCTGTTAGAATCTGGAATTAGGCTTGCTTTAGTAGTTTTGCAGTGCCTAGGCAGTGTGAGGAAAATTCTGGTCTAGTTATATCCTAATGGTACTGCTCTGAAGGCACTTAAATACCATTGACTCTCCCACTGTACTTATTCAGGGCTCTTAACAAAACACTTTAAAGTGTTGTAAGTATTCCCCTTGGTGTGCTCAGTCCACCAAATGTTTCTGACAAGTTTATTCCCTTGGGTTTTGTTGCATGTCCATTGCCTACCTAACAGATTACACTTGGGGCAGGCCCCTTTCATCTCCAAGCTGAAGATTTAGCTCACAGAGCTCCTCATCTAGGAACGGGAATTTGAGGCAGTATCACAGAGCAGGCTACGAGAGATATCTAAACACTTATTTTTGCTTTCTGACTTTATCTTCAGAGCCTCATTCTGAAAATCGTTAAAGTGAAATGAAACCTCATATTTATTCTTTCCATGACTCAGAAGGAATAATAAAAATTCATACAGAAAATTATTAGTCCCATGCAATATTGGTAATGTCTCAGCTGAATGCCAGTCCAAACTTACTTTCCTTTCTCTGTATAGTGGTATCTGAGTCTGCTTGCCAAGATTGCTCAAGCATTTTCATTTAACAACTCCCCTGCTACTCCAGAGTTCTTAACATGACTGGGTAATTTTGACCTCTTTTGCTCTTTTCCTGCTATGTGCTGTAGTTTTTGAGGCTTTGCTTGTATGTGTGGAAAGGTCACAATTTAGTTGGATGATGCTGGGGAGGATGGCTGTTGCTGCGTGTGTGGGCCTTCCTGGACTCAGTAATGCATCTCATATTGATGGCAGCTTTCTTAATGTTCTTTTTCCATTTCTGCTGTCCTGCATTCCTTCCGGGTCTAGAGGCAAAAGCAGTGGAACCCTCTGAGCAGTGTGATGTGGCTGTGAGTATTACCAGTGCTAGTGTCAGCTCTTCCCTCAAGAGACCTTCAGGGAAGATCCATTAGCTTTTCTTTGCAGGAGAAGTGGAACTTTCCATACTGCCTGTGTGTGTCTGATCATGCTGGTAATGAGGCTTTCTCTGCAGCTGAAGTGGCCTTTACATTTCTTTTGGAAAAGGGTGGATTCTCTTTTTCATTGGGCAGCAGCATCAAGGGCAATGGATGATCCCAAGAAGACTCTTTTGAAAGGACTCTGCGCTTATGGATCTTGCCCCTCTTGCAGACAAGGACCACTGTGCAGCTGTGTTCTGGCATGGATTCAGTGACATTAAAGTTACTTGCGTCTTGTAGAAGCTAAAGTCATCTTTTTTTCTCACCCCACAACTTTGCAGACAGTAAGAACTGCAGATGTTCTCTTAGCAGAATTCCTGTTCAGTGAGAAAAACAGTCACTTTCTGAAATAAAATGGGTAGAGATGCCCCATCCCTAGAGGGTGCTTCTTTTTCTGGACCAGCAGAATTTATTTTGCATGTTCTTTATTGGAGCAATTAATACAGAGCAGATATGTCCTACCATCAGTACTGGGTAAAGGAGATATTAAACAGGCACAGTCCCACTGTCCTTAAGGACAAAAGCCAAAAGAGTTTACAAAAGCAAGAAAAGGGAAAAGCATCTTGCTGTGGAATCTGGGAAACATGACAGACTACATGACAGATTGTCCTTCAGTCATACCTTTCATGTTTTAATAATTCAAGCGGCTTATCTACGTTATGAACAAGGCAACTGATACGTGTGGTTTTTTTTTTTTTTTTTAAATCTAATCTTATTGATCATCATTTGTCTGCTTTTCTTGTGTGCTGAAAGTCACTAATATGGCAATTACACAGGACAAACTAAACTGAGTTGGAAAGGCTGAAGTTGAACTCTCTAGCTCCGAAATAACAGTATGTCCTTATGGAATATTGGTTCATTGAATGACATTTTGCAAATGTTTGCTTTGATATTCCCAATTAGAATTAGTGGATTATTGGGAGTCAACCCTGTGGTTTTTTTGGAGTGTGATTGCATAACTTCCCTTTGGTGTTTTGTTGTGTGTCATATATGGGAGTTTGTCAGAAGAAGCAGCCTGAATTGAGAGCCTGTATCTAATGTCTACTTTCCATTAGCTCACCCTGATAATTTCTCTGGGTGGTATTTCTTTTTGTGGCGTCATGTAAACAAGTCTATCTAGCAGAGGTGTAAAGCCAACCTGTAATACTACTAGAAGTAGAGCTGGGTTGCTGAGCTGATGAGCAAGGAGTTAGTTTCAGCAAGTAATAGAGGCAATGTTGAGTTCTGCTTTAATAGTTCTCATGGGTTTAATTTCAAAATGTTGCCCCGCGTTATCAAAGCATTCTATCCCAGATCTGAGATCAGACAAGACCTTGAAGAACTCTTCCAGTCTTTCAGTCCCATTTGAGATTGATGGACAACGATTCTTGGAATATCTACATAAAGGATAGATATTGAGTAGTTTGGGTGGGCTGGGTCCACTGTCAATGCACATGCTGTTTTTATTGCATAGGAAAGTGGTGGCAGTGGATCTTTGAACACAAGTGCTTAAAGATCACTCTGAGAAACATGCAGAGACTGATGAAGAAGTTTCACTAAATACCACTAGCCAAGCTGGCTACCATTCCTTGAACGAGGATCTGTGTATATTTGTTATAATCATTTTAAGTCACTGTAGCTGAAACTCTCACTTTACTCAAAATATTGTTGTTGGATCTTTGTCACGTAAATCATCTGTATCCTTTGAGATTACCCCTTAGCATGTAGTCTGTGCTCATCTGTATGTAGACAAGGTAGGTCAGTAAATACTCATCTCTCTTGGGGAAATGTTACCAGTCTTTGAACTCTCTGCCAGGTCCCGTGATGCTCACTATGTTCATAAACAACTTGGAAAAAGTGGTGAGCAATAAAGTGATAAAACTGGCTGTGTATGACATTATTTGGGTTTGCAAGGACAAAGACTTGATTGAAGGTCTATAGAATGACCTTATAAAACTGAGTGAATTGATATCAAAATGGCAGATGAAATTCAGTGCAGATGAGAACAAAATGGGTGAATCCAGTGCCATGTATGCAGCAGTGACCTCTGAGTGAATTGTTACCACCAAGCAGCACTTATGAAAGATGAAAGCATGAACTAAAAGCTGGGAAGTGGTGGGAGCACTTGGGCACCATGAGGAAAGAAATTGAGAGCAACGCAGCACCATTCTACACCCTGAGAAATGCATGTGGTTTTGTCCCCTTAAGTCAGAAATTCTTTTTGAGAACTAGGAAAGTTGCAGAGAAAGATACAAGAAATTAGAGATATTCACAGGATTTTGAATAAGGAACAGCTCACTAACCTGTGCTTGGAAAACCAAAATTTCCTGAAGATGGACGAGAACTACATAATCTTAAGGGTGGATACAGATACACTTAATTGCTTCCACCACTGTCAAGTGGAGTTGGTAGGGCCTAAGTTCAGACAAAGACAACCCAAATTTAAGGGGACACTCTCTGTGCAGTGCACAGAACTTTTTAATTTCTTGTCAAAGGCTGTTGCGGATTTGAGAAATTTGCAAGGGTCGGGGAGACTGAATGAGCATTTGAAAACCAAAAAGCTAAAGAAATTTTGATTCGGTTGCCAGAATGAGTCAGTCAGGAGGTGCACCAAATCAAGACCAACTGAAGGCTGAGGAATTGTTTGGAAGAATGTATCTTTTCCCTGTTCCTTCTCTTCTGTATGCATCCCTCCCCATCTGATGTAGGAGAAAACTTACTGTGCTAGGTGGAATCTGGGCATCCTCGTATTCAAACATCCCAGCTTCATTATGTTTAAAGTATTCACACATGTAGTCTGGTATTTTTCAGAGGGGGGTTGTTTAAAGAAAAAGAATTCGCATTGGACATCTAGATGGAGTTGAACAACTAATTTTATTATCTCACTTCTGTTTGCATGTCAGTCTTCTGATAGGCTTTTTACTTACTATGGACAAAACAGCCAAGTTACCCTTGCCATGAGACTCCCAGCTACCACTTATTTTCTCTTCCATTTCTTAGTAGAAAACACAAGTTATTGAAGTATTTTTCTACTTGTCCATTGTTGATACAATTTTTTTTAAGTAAAAAACATTCATATTCAGGAAATGTGTATTTTGGGAAATGTTCAGACCTTGGGTTTTGATGTTAGAAACTAGACTTCATAATAGGGAGGATGGTTAATATTGCTGGCATATGGATTGTTGCATAGTGAACCTCATCACTGACTCTTGAGCACTCCAGAGTGATGTAGAAGGGTGTTCCATTAGCCTTTGCTGCTGATTTAGTATCTTTTATTGAAATTGGTACTAAAACATGTTTATGTAGAACAAGAAAATTGTGCAGTGCACCATTCAGAATATACTTGGTTGTCTTGCCTGTTTGTTGAACTCATTATTTGGAGTGTCAGTGGATTAAGCCCCAAGCCACAGTGGAAATAGATAGAGAAAGAAGAATTAAGACAAGCAATGCTTTCCAGACCTGGCCTAAGTGAACCGCTCCAATTATAGCTCAGTAATGAGTTTATTAAAAAAGACGGATGAGAGTAGTAAGTGGTGAGATGGCAATTGTTTTTCATAACTGACCTTAGCTAAATGTAATTTGAATAGATGTACATAATGTTAACTTGGAGGTTTTAATTTTGATTGGAATAATCACAATTTGAGCACTCCATGCTCTCTTAATTGAAGATACTAATGTATTCTATATTCTCTTAAGAGCCTTGGACATAAAGTTTTGCCAACAGATGTGCAACAGATTGAATTGGGAACAATCTAAGAGTAGTCAAAAGAGCTGCTTTGATTGTAAGTTATAATAGGCATAGAGTTCCAAATTTAAAAACGTATAAGTCTCTGTACCTTCTAACACTTGTGATTCATAGACAGTTACCACCAGTTCCCACTAATGGAAAATGATGATAATTTACATAATGCTAATATCTATTCATTATTTAAATCCTTAATTGCATGTGCAACCATGTGGTGCAGTAAAATAATAAAAGGATAAAAAATGCAGAAAGTAATCGTTCTTTCAAACAATTTGGAAGTCAGGTGGCCATTACATTAAAAGAAAGAAGATAAAAATTCATACTTGTACCACCTCTTGATGATTATTGGAAAAGGGAGGACTTCTTTTAATATTGCCTTAAGATTTGGGTCCTGGTTCTAGTGCTGACTTTTGCAATATAGGTTCAGATCTCATTTTTTTTCTTCCTATTTGAAATGAAAACTTTTCCAATCCCATATGAAAATTGGTTGTTTCTCAGAAAATCAAATCCTAACTTGGTCTTCCTCTGGTAGAACTCCCTTCTTGGGAAGTTCAAAAGTTCATTTGTAGGTTTTCCTTGTCTATGGCTCTTTTTTTTTTTTACTGCTTCAGATTTCTGAATGAACCTCACAGGCTGTTCATTGCTGGCCTGTTGTGACCTTTTCCATTAGTTTTACATAAGGCTGATCTCATGAACACCTGCTCACAATTGATTGCTTTGGTATTTTCCTATTAACTGATTCTTCATTAATACAAATCTGTGGCACTGAATTTTAATCTCAGTTCATATCTATGCTGAATTTTCGTATAAGCTGGAGCTTGAAAATTGAATTGTATTCATTCTAGGTGTGTTTTGTGATGGCAGAGTTTAACTACCTATCGTTGGTTTGTTGTAGGTTATTCTGTTTTTTGTTTCTTGGGTTTCTTTTTCTTCATTTGATGGGTTTGGATTTTTCTGGGGTGGAGGGTCAGTTGGTATGCAAGATTTCTGAGGATGAGTGCTGTAATACTGATCTTGCACTAGATTAGTAATATAGGGGTAGTGTTCTAGAATAAGAACCAGGAGACAGCATATTAAGATTGGAGGGTGAAAAAGAGCTCCCTTAGGCAAGGGAAGAGATAGCTTAAGAGTTGCCCATCAATTTTCAACACTTCCATTTAAGTCCAAAACATAATAATGGACAAGTCTGTGCTTGTCAAATATTAACGACCAAAGTCTTGTCCTCAGATACAAAGCTGCTATTGCAATTAAGTAGATTAATAGCTGCCAGGTTGTTAATGATACACGAAAGGGTTCTGTTAATTGGTACTGCCTTTAAAATTCAGGAGTCTGATATGTCACTGATGTCAAATGCATAACTGCTGTTGGTATTGCTCAAATGGGATCATTACCTTCTTATCTTGCTGCACAGCTGAGAAAGTTTGCTAAGTGCCATTCTGTATTTTGATCAGGCAGCTACTTCTGCTGGGCTTGTCCAGACTGGTAGATGCTGCTGGATCTGGTTCCTCTCCAGTTTTGGGGAAGGGGAGGGAGGTCTATGCCATCCTTTTGGTACCAGTGCATGCTGTTTTTTATGCAGGCATTGCTCACTCTAGAACTTTGCTTGGCACTGGAATAGCACAGTGCAAATTTAGCTTGGTTTACATCAATGAAAGAGGCAGAAAGACATCTCTAGAAATCTGTCCCACTTCAGTGGCTTTATAGGTTGTGCTCTTAGTGTGGCTGCATGAATTACCCATTAATTGACCCTAAAGCTGGTGGCAAGTACAGTATAAAGGACATACATGGTGGGTGTGCAATGCCTCTGTACAACAGATAATGCAGATGCACTGTAGTTGAGAGGTTGTTGAATGCTGCAGCAGACCTGCCAAAATTGTTGTGATGGATCTTTTTGTGCCATGACGGCTGTGTATTTAGGTTTTTTTGGAGCCCTCCCAGAGTCACTTGGAGAAATAGATGGTATAGAGAACTTCTGTTTGATCACGTTTTGATAGGAAAGTGAAAGCATTAGGCAATTCTCACTAGAAAATGGTCTAAGAGACTCTAAGTTTGGCTGTTACAAATGGAGCTTTACAGTGAGAAAGGGAACAAAGGCCACCTTACTGCAATAATGCTCTGAAACTGTTCTCTGTAAGGTGAAAAAAAAATCACACCCTGAAGCCTTATTAGAGAAGACTGCTTAAAACTAGCTTGGCTGCAGCAAATTTCCAGCATACTTTGACATAACCCTCAGCTTTACTGTGGTTGAACAGAGTGCAAGAAAGCCTGGCAGCAGATTTGATGACTGATATTTCTGTTTTATTCAAACATTTTATTTTATGCTTGCTCCAACCATCCGTTGAGGAATGGATTAAGATTCAAGCATCATAGGATTGCTTGGATGGAAATAGCAGTTCAATAAATGTCATCTTTCGTGGCACTAAATTGACTGTTTATAGGACTAGGCCTTTGATTCAACCCTTCATTGAACCTTGGTTTATGCTGATTGAAACCTTTGCTGAGGACTTAGTATAGAGAACGTACTTGGTGGCTAAAGCTTTCTGATTGCTGAGGGCTATTTATAGAAGTCTCTGTCCTATTTTGAAAAGAGATCTCTGCACCAAGCACTCTGAAATCCTGATGTCCTTCATGGAGCCTTGAGCTGCCTTGTGTCACAGAAATAGCATCCTAATATGTTTAGGTGCTGAAGGCAAAACTTCACAGTAATTCAGGGATCAGAGCCCAAAAATGTCATTACAAAAAGCTGGCGGCTGAATGCAAGCACCAAAGATGTTGCCTCTCTAAGTATTGGCTTTCTTTTCCCCTGAGGACTTCAGGGAAGTATAGCTGTGACTCTCATGCCCAGGACTGACCCGGTTCAAGTAACTGTCCTTACTTCACACTTAGTCCTCTTAGATATTTCTAACTTTCCTTAAGGTTTCATGTGCATAGCACTTGCTAGGCAAATGGGAGACTTAGTCCTTCTTCAGTCTGAGGGTGATTTAAAACCCTGAGTTTGCCACTCTGAAAAATGCCTTGATGAACAAATTATTCTGTCGGAAGTTTCTTCACATTCTGTGAAGGAATTTGTATTCTCAACCCAAATCCACTCAAAATATTTCCCCCGTTATTTTTTGTACTGGAGTGGGGAGCTCATATCAAACATCCTGACAAATCAGTTGATTTGTCCCAACTTCCTGCAAATTTCTGTGTTCTTTCTTCCCCTCTATTCCCTTTATCATGTTGAACCTTTAGAGGTTGAGCCAGAGGGTTCTCAGCTTTGCCTTGGGGCATCGTGTGTCTTTCCACTGCAGCATAAGATGATTTTAAAGGTCATTTCACCACGATGCTGTGGCCTGCATTCTCCTCCAGGCTTAAAGATAAGGCGTAAACAGTGAAGTCCATCTGCAATGCATTTAAAGATTGCAGGGCTCTTTATCTTGTGAATGAGAGAAAAAGATGCTAACACTTCTGGCTGTAGATGTCAAAGAGAGGCTTCCTTTTCATAAGGAGATATGGACTTCTACAGAGTTAAACCCTGAAGATGAACTTACCATTTGAGCTTAATTTTTTCACAGCCATTTACTGCAGCAGTGGAGAAAATGAGAAGGGATTGTCTAATGGAATCCTTTCTCGATTCTCAGCTCCTGAGCTGTGGAAAAGAAAAATACATTAAGCCTCCATCATATACTGAAGTTAGTCTAAGAATGTAAGTCTTTCCATGAATATCTTGATCCTTTATTTTCCCCCTGAGCTCTAAGGCTGATGCTTTTGAGCTATATAGACCCTGCTGCTTAAGTCCTCTGTGTCTATGCGGTAAATATGATGTAGATTCCTTGAGGTAACCAGGCTGTAGCAGTGCCTTATCTCTTACCCTGGTGTCTGTGGAGGATTGGGCAGTAGGCTGAGGCTTATCTCATTCACTGCTGCATACTTAGCTGAGAGTGCTTAAGCTAGCAGTGGGAGCACTTCTGCATTGCTCCCCTCATCCTTCTATGAACAGAGAGAAAGAAACAGGACAGGCAGTTCAAATCTCTGGCCCTCCCACAGGGTGATTAGGCATACTGGTTTTATTCTTTATCTGCATTGATTGTCATTTAAGTGTTTTTTAACTAAACACCTGAAGTTATATGAAACAAGTCCAGGTCTAAGTGTCCTCCCTCATCATTTGACCTCTGCATAGGCTTCTAAGACAGTCCTTGCAGTCTGATGGCCTTCTGCATACCATCCTACAAATCCCTGTCTCCCTCTCAAGTTGTTAGTTAGGCTTATATTTCTTGCTGAATATTTGTTCTACTGAGCACAGGGATCACCTGAAATTGCCTAAAACACATTTGACACCCTAATGATCAAAATCTGTAGTATTTTTGCTGCTTCCACAGACAAGCTGCTGTTAAATTACTTCCGAAGATCTTGCACAGTATTCACAGAACACAATGAAGATAGGGCAGCCAACTAGACCAACAGAACTGCCTGTATGAATATTCTGTTCTGTTGGTAAATTTGAAACTCCCACCAGGAGTAGAGCCTTTTCTCAAAGCACTGAGGGAGGGAAACGAAAAGAGTTTGTAGCGGAGAAGCAGAAGTAGGAAACTAAAGCAATAAAAAATCTCAGGCATTATTTTTGCCAACCCTTATTTTTGCAAACATATTTTTAGAAAGTGAAATGAGGTTACCTCACCAAGCTCTTCTTACTGTTCTGGCTGGGATCTGGGGAACAGAGCCAGTGGGATTGACCATTTGGTTCTTTCAGATGCTGGTAGCTCAATTTACTTCAGAATATCATCAACAAAACCATATTCCACTCATTCCTTGTTGTTCATTATTTACTGATTTCTTGCACAGAAGAGTTTAGTTCTTGGACACCTGGCTAGAGAATTGCACAGGTGCCACAGTATGTAATGCTGTTCATTATTGAGTTGTCTTGCCCCTTGATATCAGAAAATGTTTTATGCAGGAGACAGTAACATCATTCCTAGTTAAATTGCTTCCTTTTAAGAGAGACTGGGGCATTGTGAAGCAATGCTGAATTTTTATGCTGTTACATGTAACAACCAGATGATCCAAGGAGTTTGCGTGTTATGCTAAGTATAGGAAAAGCATCCTTGTTCCTTCTCCTGACCACTTGCCCCCAGTCAGCAGGAGAACCTGTGCATCCAAAACTGTGTTTTCCTGTACTACTTCACCGGGCAAAATGGGCGCTATTCATCAGCGCTGTTATGGTTCCTTAAATATTTCATTGTTATCCTGGTCATCTAGCTACTTGCAAACAGAATCCAACAATTGGCAAAACTGTATATTCTGGTCCTAATGTGAAAACTAGGGCTATGGAATAGGTAGACACTAGTTTAAGAAACAAAGCATAGTTTGTTCTTTGTCACTATTCCTGAAAATATTTAAAATTGAACTCCCAGTATCTACTCTGAACACAAGTGTGAAGATACATTACATCTGGAAAAAATAGAACATGAATTAAAACCCAAACACATTAAAATCTGGAGGAAATGCATCCTCAGAACGTAAAGTATTCACATTACTCAAAGCTGTGTCTAAAAAAGATTGTCCAGAGTTCCTATGCAAGCTAATAAAACATAATACATGTTGGAAAAAGTGGAGAGATGTATTTATAGAGTGAAAAATGCACTGTAGAGCAGTACATATCAGAAGGTTTAATTTGAACCACACACAATGCAAGGTTTTCCATTAATTACAATCACCTTGTTCAATTTTTCTAAAAAGAGATTCCTTTTAAGTTTTTTCACCATGAAAATTGTTGAAAAATTGGAGAATATTTGGGAAAGAACCACAGAAAAACGACCTGAAGGTTGAAGCAAACTCCTGATGGTTAGAATTTTAAAGAACTCCATCTGTTCAGCTTACAAAAATGATTTGGAGGTAACCTGATTGCAGTTGAAGGATCTTTATGGGCAAAAAAGAAACTAGGCAGTATGTGGACTCTTTAATGTTACATAATTGATCTCAGTAATGTCTACATCATGTCTTCCTAGCACTGTTATTTGGTGGAATTACAATTGACTGGGAATTTTCCAATAAGATGGCTTTGAATTGAAAACTGGAAGGCACCAGTTTCAAAACTACTTCTGATGGGAAAAGTTTCTCAAGCTCCAAATAGTGTTACAAGCCCAAGCTAGTGAAGCAGGAGCACCAGTAGAAAGAAGGTAATTGTACAGGGATATGGAAAGCACAGTTACATGCTGTCATAGCATATGGTTCATAGTAGTTTTCCTACTGCCTTAGGAAAGGGAATGTGTCATCAATTAGGCTACCTGCTGCTATGGGAAATAGCTCTTGACCCCTTTCTTTTTCCCTTTTGTTCTCAACCTCTCCTTTTCTATAATGGCTTTCTCCTTCCACTTTGCCACCGATGACACAAATTGTTATTTTTCTTGCAAAAACAACTTTTCCTAAAACAAACACCCTTTCAGAAATGGCCAGATACAGGAGAGAAGACACCTAAATTCAAGAGGGTCTCAAGGTAGGGAGACCGTTTCCTGCACAAGTGTAAGGAAAATACCAGGGTAGCTCTTCATGCTGGTTGCTGCCTGGCTGTAGTTAAAGTAGCTGAATTGCACTAGTTATGATACAGGCTGCTGTCTACAAGGCCTTTAAGCAGATGTTGTGATGTGAGGTAATGCTCATCCAATGAATTTGGTTAAACCACCAGTTGCTCTCTACATAGGACAGTGTCCTAGAGAGAAAAATTTCCTATTCAGGTGGCTTCTTCAGCAGTTTATTTATGCACCAATGCTTCAGCAAACATCTCACTCCTGCCATATTCTAAATAAAGCATTTTCCTTGTAAATAAAATATTGGTTGATCTAACAAGAACGACCTGGATATATGTTTCACAGCAGCTCTAATGGAGAAAAGAATGACTGTGAGAACAAAAATAAATAAAAGTTACATGGTATTTACATAAAAATGAAGGTACAACATTCTGTGAAGAGCAAAGACCATCCCTGAGAGAAGACTGGCAGCAAAACTAGTTATTTAATGTATAAAACACTGCATGCAAAAGAGGACAGATTTGGATCTAAATATCAAATTAATGTCTCATTTCAGGAGGGTTTTAAGCAGTAAGAATTGTCATCTGTAAGCTAACAGCTATCATGGGATGATAATTTTTGATGAGAATTTATGAATTATAAATTTTCCCCTTTGACACTATGAGTTAGAACACATTAATCGTGTTTCTTGCTCTAGTAAACAAGAAATGTTTCTTTCACAGTTTTACAGCATTTATTGATGTATTGTAACTTTCTTCTTCCTGTGCAAAGATGTTCTAAAAGGAAATTTTGTTCTCTTATTAGGGCACCCCAAAATAAAAGAATTCTGTGCTGTGTTTATAGTTTTGTTCTTGAAACCTTATCCGTTAAACCAGTGAATACCTAGGTTTTATCTATTCTAGTCTGGTGAAGCTCAAGTAGCTGTGAAGTCTGGTTGTGTTTAATCAAAAAGTAGGGATGAGAGTCCAGGAAAAATCTGAGATAACCATACACAAATTCATCCTCTGTTCCTAGTAGGTTTTGTGGAATTTGTCTGAACTGAAAGTTCTTCAACAGTTTTGCTGGTAGCTGGGAGAAATTACCAGTTTCTGCAGGTCTACGCTTTGTTTTACCCAGTTGTTTTCATGGTGCTTCTTGCATTCTAAGGGAATAAAAGACCAGGACAAGGATTTCAGCAGAGCTACAATATTATCATAAGATACGCTAATTGATCTGGCTCAAACAGTGTGTCCTGAAATTTTTCTAGGAACCTAAAGGAATTAAGTGCCGAATGGACATTAAAATCAGTAAAAGTAAGATACTTATGATCAAGAAGCTTCAAAAACTTTTTTGAGGTGTTTTTTTTTTGTTTTGTTTGAGTCTTTTCATTAAACATGGCACATCTGTCTGACTTTCTCCTTGCTGATCATCCTGATGCATTATTGCCCATAGGGTTGAGCTTGGACAACTCAGTTCTAAAGGGATTACTTTGCAAGACAGATGTGTTGGCATTGCAGATAAAATAAACTATAGTTTTGTGTCCAAAACTCTTCTTACTGAGCGGGGCATCACAGGAGGCTTTATTTGGCAGCACAGAACAGTGACCAGAGCTGCTTACCGTCAATCTGCTTCTTACCAAAAGATTCAGGGGAAAAACTGCCCACATCTGCAGCCAACTGGCTCAACAATTAAAAATTCAAGCTCCTCATTGGGCTGTGGCACTTATGTGCTTAGACCACAGCAAAATGAAGCCTTTGCCATCAAGAGGATGAAGCTGTGTTGTTTTATCTCACACTTGCTAGGACTTACTGTCCTGATGGAGTTTTCCCAGTTCAGCTTGTACAAAGCAATTTGGTGGAACGGAATGCCCAGCTTTGTGTGTCTAGGAAAGGAATTATACCTGAAAAATATTTCTATCTGGTAGCATCGGTAACCCTTGGTGCTTTAAAACTCAACTTCCAAGTGCCCTGAGTTCCTTGATGCCTTGCAATGTTTATGTTTCAGGAAAAGAGTTGGACTAATAGAGAAATTTTATCTTGTATCCTCAGCATCATCTGGGAATCCTCAGCACCTCTTTTAAAGGGGTGTGCTAACCAGGAATATTAGTGCCTTGGACAGACTGGCTTTACCACAGAAATGGGCTTCATTCTTAGTGCCACTTTGAAGCAGGCTCTTTCAATTGCACTTGTTAATGTGTATAAGGAACTGAGTTTCAGGCAATGTGTGTTCAGCTCCACTGCCTTGGTAAGTTTGTGCCTCTTTATCTTAAATGGGAATCTAGTTCATGGATTGTAGCAAAATAATAGGATGGGTTTTTTCCTTGTTATTCGCTTTCACTGCAAAATGGTTCTGGAAAATAGTCCGAGATGAATACTTTTGCATCATCACAAGTTCTGCATTTTGAACATGTGTTAAAATAAACTTACTGTCAGATCACAGGGCAGTCTAAAAAGAGCTTTGCAAATTAATAAAATCTCTGGGGAGCTTTTTTTTTCTCTTTTTTTTTTTTTCCCTATGATTAATTAAAATCCATTTTTACTTAACCACAACAAGAAGACATATACCACAAAGAGGATGAGTACCCAGGGTTTAGTTGTAGTGGAATCACCTCTGGCATTTTCCCTTCCTTGATTAAACTTTTTCTGTTTTCTTGTGTACACTTTAAAGAATTGAAAGCAGATTTCTCTTGGGTTTGTTTTTTTTTTTCCCTTGGAGTGTATCTTAAATATGTGGCAGTAAATTTTCTTTATGCCTTAGCAATACCTAGTTGCTTGCGGCTCTTTCTGTTATTCCTATCTTGCTGTGGAAAGTGGCTGGTTTGGTTTTGGTTGCTTATAAATGTCCCTCTGAATGTCCAAACTGATCTCCTATTGAAGCTGACATCGTGTCTTTAAAGAAATAGTCTTTAGAATTTCAGTGTTATGTGAGTTTAAAAAAAAAAAAAAAAAAAAGAGTTCTAATGAAATTATTTCAAAGAATTTCGAAAAACAGTGCAGTGGGTATCTGTGCTAGCAGTTTCCTTTCATCTTCTGTATCCGCCTCATTTCCAGAGCTGATGATAATTGATTACAGTCTCCGTTTCTTAAATGGCCTTAAGAAAACGTACTGGCATCCCTGTGCCTCATTACAGGATTCACATCAAGGCCTGGGTGACCTTGTCAGTTTTATCTATGTTAGAGAGACACTTTAAACTGCAAAGGAGATTAAAGCTGCACAATAGAGAATGATGACACCTGGAGGGAATGCTTCCATCTCCTGCCTTTGCATCTCTGGACAGGAGTGGCAAACTGGAAGATCTGGAGCTGTACTTGGGCTAGTGCAGCTGACTGTGTGATTTTGGACAAATGATTTAGGGGAATATTTGCCACCGAGTGCCTTGGTGTAGATTGAATGACTGACTGGGTTTGTTCCTTTCCACGAGAGCCCAGGGTGTCTCTGAAGTGTGTGTTCTTTGTTGTATCACCCCGTAAATCAGGAGATACTGTACTGTTTTATCAGCCTTTTACACCAAATAGGTTTAAAAGGGATTCTGAAGTACCGTGTCAGTAGTCAATATGTAAAACAGGACTGCCTTTCATTTTCTTTTCCAACCCTTCTTGGAAAGTGGAAGGAACCGGTACAAATCTGAAGCCAATAGGCCCTGATATGTTGGGTGAGATCTGCATTTCTATAAATGAGACCTAGAGATCTACACAGGCTTGGGAATAGCAGCATTGAAGTATCTTGCAAAGCACAGGTACTATTCATTACCATCAGCAAAGCAGTCTTTCTCTGAAGGTGATCTCTAGTGAGGTGATGCCACACTGAAAGATATCATGTGATGATTACTCCAGTAGGATATTTAAGAGTCTGTGCTTTAAAATAACATTGGGACTATATCCACTTTAGGGCTGCAGAGTGCTCAGGTTCTCTGGTGATGAGGAGCATGTGGCTAAAAAAACTAAATAGTGCCTTAAAGCTCAGAGCACAAAAATCTTGCAGCATTAGAAATAGCTATGCATCCTGAGTGAAACTGTTCTAAATGGAGGCCAGATGTTTTACTTCCTTCTCTGTTGTCTATATTTATGTTCCTGATTGGAACAGGAAAAATGTTAAGACCAAACTCTGAGAGTGACAATGCCCATATTGCAATGAGTAACTACTGAAATACTTAAAAGTAGGCTATGTGGCTTTCACAAGAGAGTATTTTTTTTTTTTTTAATTTTTCATAAATATCACATTCTCCTGCCTTCTCTTCTAGAAGGACTTTCCCTGGACTCACCTTTTGTAACCTCCAATAGCATCACAACCCTAAGATGCACTGTCTCAAGCTGACCTGCATGTGTCAAGGACTGTACATTCCCGAGTAACATCCTTCCTTAGTCTGGAGCACTGCTGAGGAATACACATAGTGCTGGAAGCTTGGTGTGCAAGCTGCAGGGTGTCGGGAAGTGGTTGGACACCCAGCAAGGGGCCAGGATCTGTCACTGACCCTTGTAACAAAGAGTAAGGAAACCTTGTCTGTGTGACTATGGGGTTTGTAGGGAGTCAAGTGGGGGCACTCAGTGAGAAGGGGTTTTGGTCCCAGTGTTTCAAGTCTTTGTTGGTGGGAGTGTGACTACCAGGGTGGATCCTGAATGGGCAGACAGGAGACTTTATCTAGCAGTCAAGTTGTGCTATAATAGGTGTATAAGCAGACTTTTTGTTTTGGACTGTGAGGAAATGTCTCTGAATTGACCACAGGGTAGATATGCCTCCTTGAACTGGCACTGCTTTAATTCTGCTAACTTGGGTTCAGAGTTAACAGCTTTTTAAAAACAAAAGCAACTTGAATTTTTGGAGGTTAACACATTAATTTGTTCATGAATTTTCATCCAGTCCCACCTTCTTTACTTTTCTGACACCATCTTTGAACATAAAACTGAATTGCCAAGTTACATTCTGGTTTCTCACGGAGAGAGGAAGGGAAATCGACATCTGTTTATTTAGGGCTAATGAATGCTGCCTGTATATGTCATTTCTTTACTGGTGGGCAATTATCTTTATTGCGCAAGACTTCTCTCCAACTGTAAGGCACAGTCCAAACAGGGACAAGGGAGTATGATTCTTCATGCTATGTTAGCTGTTTGCTTCCTTTCCAGTAGCATAATGTCTTCTGTGAAGATCTGTGTATTCATGCAGCCTTGTTTCTAACCACACTAAAACTGCATGATCTCAAAACTCCTTTTTTAATAAGCAAATTTAGTATTTTGATTGCTGACAGTTACACACTGTATATTTGGAACACATCTAACCATCTAGAGTGGCAGCATTACTGAAGGATAGCTTGAGGGACTCTGAACACTCTTTTTGTGTGATCTGATGGTTTTTGGAATGCACTGTGAAGCTTTATGGATAAAGCATTTGAATATAATAGGAGTTTTAGTGTACATTTACTTATAGCTTCTCTGATTTCCAGGTGCTGATGATAACTCAAGGCATAGATCCAGGTTTATAAAAGAATTTGCTTGACATTTAAGAGATTCAAAGAGACCTAGATGGAAGGGTCTAGGGATCAGTCAGCTTAGGGATAACTGATGCTTTCATGTAACCCATGTTTCCTGAGCCTACTTATGAGGATGTTATGGGAGGCAGTGTCAAAAGACTTGCTGAAGTCGAGGTAGACAACATCCACTCTCTCCCCTTGTCAACCTATCCTGCCTATCATAGAAGGCTTACCATGTTGGCCAAGCAAGATTTTTCCCTTAGTGAATTCATGCTGCCTACTCCTTATGACCTTCTTTTCTTTTATGTATTTGGTGACGATGTTCACAATGATCTGTTCCATCACCTTTACAGGGATAGAAGTGAGGCTGGAAAGGTGATTAAACTGCTTTAAGGGTCTAAATGTCTGAGACACTCCTATAGGAAACCTGGGGTCAAGCTGGTAAGGAAAACTTGTCTGATGGTATGAGTGGGTAGGGATTAAAGCAGGGCACCTATTAGCTCACTTGAGCTGCCCTTTGTGAAGGGGCTTCAGTCCCAGCTGTTAAAATCTGGGACAGTAAGTGTATGACTGCCAGAGTGGCTCCTGGATGGCCTGACAGGAGTGTTCTGTCTCAAACTCTGAATATCTGAACATTTGATCTATCCTGTGACTGTGCTATCAGTTGCTGAACATCAGCGTTGCTGTATTTTTAGTGAATGTCATGTCATACCTATAGATAAATGATAGTAAAACAAAAAAAAAACACACACAAAAAACAGCCCCCAGCAAACAAAAGCAAACACACACCCCAAACAAAACAAGCAAAAAACCAAACCAAACCAACAACAAAAAAACCCCAAAACAACAACAAAAAAAACCTCCATGTGGATAGACAGATTTCGTTCAGTTTGGTTAACACTCACAATGGTCAGCCTCTTGCTATTTGTATGGGATACTGGGTTGGTCTAGGTATTTGTTTCTTTATTCATGGAAGTACTTTTTCTGTCCCTCTGTAAAGTGTTGTTTTGGGTCCTTACCTTGTAAAACACAAAGGCAGGGGATACCTATTGGAACAGGAGGAAAGTATCAAGGGCAGAAGGTGAGATGAACTGGGTAAAAACTTAATAATATGGAGAAAATGGTATTCTGGGAAAGGTTTTAAAAGAAGGTTCAGAAATCAAAGCTTCTTTCACATTATGTAATATCTTGAAAATACCTTTGAATTTCCTTTTTAAAGACTCATACAGTCCTTCCAACCCAAGGCTTATAAATATGGCACAGTAAGTTCCTAACTTAGAGGAGTTAGTTTAGACTTCTCACAATATGTTCAGACAAGAAATGGGATTTCTTTGAGCAAGAAAAGCATGCCTTCAATACTGGAATTTTAAAAACTTCGTTTATGTACTGGAAACATGAGATATGGGAAGTATAATATATGTTTGGTCTCTTGGAAATGTATATTGTTTAGGATGTAGAATGATTTGTTTTCAATAGCATGGTACGTTTTTTACATTACATTTATTTATGTAATAAATCCAAGGAAACATTGGATTTCGGTGCACCAGAACCCTTGTAGTTGGCTGCAGTGCCGTATGCCTCACTCATCAGAAGGTCTCTATTGCAGAACATCTTTGTGCAGGTCTTAAAGAGAGTGTAGCATGACCAAGGTACTACCTCCCAATTTGTGCATTAGAGATGGTTTAAAATGCCAGTGGTTCCCAAAGGAGTTATTTTTAAACTCATGCATTTTGTTGGTGTCTTTCTCCAAACTTCAGGCATTTGAGGCAAGGCAATAACTCTTTAATTTTCAAAAATGTTTTCAGTGAGACTTCTGATTTTAGCTGATAGGAAAAAAAGTAAATGTGGAAACAGAAAATTAAAAACAACTAGGTTAGGATCATTTTAATACTTTTTTCCACTCTGTACTGTCATTTAAGTACACAAGGCCCTTTTTCCAACTTACTAATGTCTAGTGAGGTAGAGGCTGTTCTGCGATGTAAAGGATGCAAAATCTTCGCTGTGTAACACACATGTAATCACATTACATGATAATGTAGTCATTGTCAGGTAAACTGCAGATAATTGCTGAGTTTATGTAAGGTCTGCATTTTAAGTGTAGGGAAAAGGAGACCAACCTGAGTTAGTAAACTTTGTAGCAGGGTGTTCTACCATTGCAGAAAATTAATACAGTCCTACTCATATTTCTGGTATGTGAAGAATATTATTAGGTCCTGTCATTCATTCAGAAGCGTTTCTGTAATGAGTTCTTTAACAAAGGTTGCAGAAGTGGCCAAAAAAAAATAAAAGGACTCTGTTCCACTTAGGAAATTGCTAACAATTATTTTTGAGATGCTTGTGAAACAATAACATTGTATTGGAAAAATAAGTGGAATTCAAGGTAGATGTTACAAAGAAACAACCCAAATATAAAGGGGATGAACTGCAAGGGTAGTAACTCTCCAACCCTTCAACCTCTAAAGAGAATCTCTTTTTTGATGCAAGATAAAGGTCATGTATATGCTGTCCTTGTAGTGGTAGGCTGCATATTCCCTGCCCTTTCAACAAATCTGAAGACCCTGTAGCAGCAAGTTAGCTATCAGAAGATTATGGGGTGGGTCAGTCTCTTAGCAGGGCTCATGATCAGTTTGACATTGACTCTAGTGGGTATCAGCTCTGCTCAAAAATGCCCTGTGCTGGCCAGAGCAGACAATGACAAAGGAGATGGCAGTAACTGAAAACATGTCTTGGAAACATCTGTTTTAGCTGTAGACCTTTTGTCTGCAGAATGACACTGAAATTTCAATGTCTTCAGCCCATTTATCGTAACTGGACAGGTGTTGTACATTGGTGAATTGGACTGTTTTTAGAACTGCTCAGCTGTCAAGTTGCTTGAGTGAAAGTTGTTATGCAGAGTGGCAGGGCATATCTGGACTTGCAATGTACAAGTATTTCACTTGTCTTGCTGTCCCTGGCTATTACGCCTCTCACCTTGAGGATGCTGTTCCACCGTAGAGAAGCTGCAGCTCTTTTGAAGATACCTGGAAAGGCTAGATTTTATCCTTTAGTGCATTATGGCAAATCAGCACTGATTTTTTTTAACCACAATTGTTGGTAACAGAAGAAGGAAATGCCATTTAGGGGGACCTGAACAAACTCAAGAAGTGGGTCTACAAGAACCTCAAGGTGTTCAACAGTGCTGCACCTTGGTTGGGACAATCTAAGTCATGAGTACAGACCAGGAGAAGTCGTTATTGAGAGCAGCCCTGCAGAGAAAGATTTGGGAGTTCTCATGGTTGAGAGACTGGATGTGAATCAACAGTGTGCGCTCACAGCCCAGAAAACCAAGCATTCTGAGCCACATCAAAACAGAAGTGGCCAGTAGAGAAAGGGAGGTGATTCTACCCCTCTACTCTGCCCTCATGGACCTGCCTGTAGTACTGTGTCCAGGTCTGGGATCCTCAATAAAAGAAAGGTGTGAACTTGTTTGAGTGGGCCCAGAGGAGGGTCTCAGAGATCAACAGAGGGATGGAGCACCTCTCCTATAAAGACAGGCTGAAAGAACTGGAGTTGTTCTGCATAGAGAAGACTTCAGGACAATCTCACTGTGGTACATTAAGGAGACTTATAAAAAGGAGAGAAGGTGCTTTTTACGTGAGCATATAGTAACAGGGCATGGGGCAATGGTTTTAAACTCAGAGTAGGTTTAGATTAGATGTAAGAAATTCTTTACCCAGAGTGTGGTGAAGCTCTGGAATAGGTTGCCCAGAAGTGTTCAAGACCAGGGTTGGCCTGAGCAAACTGATGAATGGCATCCTTCCTCATGGCAGGGGGCTTGGAACTGGATGATCTTTAAGGTCCCTTCTGATCCTAACGATTGTCTGACTATAATACTCTGGATTGCAAACAAGTGTGGAGTGTCTCCATGTGCATCCCAGTAATTTTGGGGAATACTATTTTCTGAGAGGAGGGACAGCAACAGCTCCAGCCACCACTAGCATGTAACAGTCTGTCACTCTTGCTAAATTTGCTGTGGTTGTGTATTTTTCTTTTAAATTGTCAAGGCAAACCAAAAAGCTTGAAATACTTTTTGTGGTGAACTAAATTTCTTTTTGAACTGGTACTCTTTGCGTGCATGAAAACAGTGAGCACGCTGTTGGGGACTGTGTAACATATGATGTGTACTCATACTACACATGTGTAAGGGATATAAATATATGGTCTTACTGACTCAGGATTAATTTCAGCAGAAGCAAAGTTCATATTTGGAAAATGCTGTCTAAATATGACAGTTAGGTGGCTGGACACCAAAGCTAAATGCTTTTAGAAATTTTATGTGCAAAAGTTACCTAACTATTGAAAAAACTTAACTAGGAACGTGGTTAGTTTGCTGTCATCTGTATCATTTGATCAGGATAAGGGATGTTCTGAAAGACATGCAGTTTTCTCAAATCAAAAATGAAGGGTTGTTGAGCCAGCCAAAGTGTTTGAGAGTCCAAATGAAGTGGCCATAAATGTATTTTCTATTCTTGATTTGCTTATCTCTCTTACAAATGAGATTCTGTGCCTTTGATTGGAGATTGAAATGGAAGACATTAAGAGAAACCTTTCCAAAGGACAAAATACTGGAAGGTTTGTTTTATTCACAAGGTCTGTGTACTTCCAAATGCAAGATACACCCAGTAAATGTGATGCCTTTCCAGAAGCTGGGAGGCAAAATGGTCCAGGGGATCTGGCCAGAACTGTACTGTTCTGGTTGTGCTTGAACACGCTTCCCTTCATCCAAGGGCTTTGTGAAATGCTGCCACTGTCTCTGCAGTCAAGAACTTACAGTGACAGTGCTGTCATCTCCCCCACCCCAAGGCTTTGGCTCAGGTAGGTCATGGCAAGGTCACAGAATATGCTGAGTTGGAAGGGACCCACAAGGATCATCGAGTCCAGCCCTTAGCCCTGCACAACTGTGTCCCCAAGAGTCACACCATGTGCCTGAGAGTATTGTCCAAGATGAACCAGGGAAGGCTTTCAGAAACCAAGCTTGAGAGACCCGTGTTGGAGAGAGGCTCTCAGATGTCCTTGTGCTGAATGGACAGCTGCAGGACAACTGCAGGTCTGTAACCCTTTCTGTTGGCTGGCTCAGACACTGCTGACAGCCTCCTGTTCTCTTCCAGAGGGAGCTTTCCTGGGCGCTGCTCTGTCTCCCGTTGAGTTCCTTTATCAGCTGAAGTTCAGTTGGCAGGCACTGACATGTGGCTGCTGATGCAGTGTGTTGTAGGAAGCTCCCTGGCAGCACTTCTCTGAAATGGACAACCTCAGATATGTCTTTTTTACATCAACTGTGGGTTTCCAAGATTTTTTGCTTTGAAGGAAACATTGAAAACTCCTATCAGTACTCAGCAAAATTACTGATCTCTGGTTTTGATCAGCTGAATGGTCATAAATCAGTGACAGTGTCTGCCCCCTGATTCAGAGAGCTTTCTGTGCCTGCCTTGTGAGACAGGACTATGCTTTTCATCTGGCTTTTGGGAAGGCAGGAGGAGTTCAACACAGACTTTTTCAGTGTAGTGATTTTGCCCCATCAAATAGACCCATATTTAGCAATTTTTTCTATGAAGTGTAATGATCCTCTCTGCAGCACTTCAGTGTTTCTAGATGATGTTTGGACTGTGCAATCAGACTGTGATTAGGTGGTTTACAGTTCAGAATTGCTCTGACAGCTGCAATTTTGTGGTTGAAGTGGCAGCAGCAAAGGTAGTTTTCAGCAACACCTTTTCTGACAGTGTGATCTTACAACAACTGTTTGGATTTGGCTAAAGGCCTTAAAGGAAGAATTTATGTATCTGACTGTATGCTCTGGTAGTCTGACAGTGACTGTGATGTTTGTCAGACGTGCCTCCCTATAGTGGTGCTTTTTATACCTGCTGTGTCACATGGCACTTGAGCCTTCTTTTCTTGCATATCCTTTTTATTAACAAAAATAGGTTTCTTGGCCTGAGAGCAGAATGAGTAAAGCCCTGTCACACCCCCTGTGCTGAAAACACCAGCAGATTTCTACTAAGAAACACAGTAATTTCTTGCTTGGAAGAGTAGCTCTCGGTAATTTAGTTCACTTTTGTCCTGTTATCAGCAGCATCAAGGGCAATATAATAGCAGCCTGTCTGCTTTCTTCCCATTATGCTATGAAGGAATATGCTCAAAATTTTAACCTTGTAACATTTAAAAGCAAGTATATGATTTCCATTCAGGGACTTGGGAGACACCTGATTAGCTGCCACTATTATCATTTTCACTTGATAATCGTTTTTACTGTAGCTGGACAGTGGTGCTGACTCCTAAGGCTTCAACAATGATTTTCTCTTTCAATAGGATTTAGGCAGAGACTTGAAAAGGGTTTTCAGGAATCAGACTTCTGGCCAACGCTCCCTTTTTGGAATGAAAGTCCAGATTTTACCGTGTGTACTTCCTACTCTTGCTTTGGATTTTTGTTGGTAGTAGTCAGGTGGGCTGAGGGAAGCACCCTAGACTTTCTGTGGCTTCTCAGAGTGTTATTTGCCAAACTTCTGGCTTTTCTGAAAATTTCTGATTTAACTGAAATGATTTCTGACACATAGAAATGTGTCAGAAAATGGAAATTTTTCTTCAGTTTTCTGAGTGTTACCCCATAATTCAATGAAAAATTCAATGGTTTAAAGCCAGCTGTTACTGTAACATGACCAAAGAGTGTTCATTGAAAATTATCTGACAATTTTACCCGATATACTCAGCCCTAGTAGCCTTCATGGAAGAAACCTCTTAAACTACGTAGACTCTTTTACCTATGGTGGCTCTAATTCACAGCAATAAATGGATCATTTTATTGCATAGACTATGGCAAAATGGAGTTGGTGTTCAGTTGTATTATTCCACTAAAGCAGAACTACTAAAGATGCAAAACAAGCAAAGCATGATTTAAGGCAGAGCCATTTATTAACACTTCACAATTTTCTGTTAAGGAAAAGATAAGAACATGCCCTTACATTTGCCAAGGTTTAAAAGTATCACAGTTGCATTTGATAATAAGAGCCCATTTATAAATATTTTATTGTGGTTCAATAATTGATAAAGTGATTTACAACCAACTTGGTATTACATTAATGCTTGCAAAGTACATTATGCTAACCATATTAGCTGAAAATATGTTTTGTAATTGTAGTGGTTTGTCGTTGCATCATCTGTTAAACTTTTATTGCCAAAACCTTTTAATTGTTTCTTTTGGTTTGTCATTTGAAATGTCTAGCTGTTTATCTGAAGAATGCCTGGCTTTTCTGCCTCTTTTTATTAGTACATGTATGATAAAGGTGCTCTTAATAAATGCAAAGTAGAAAGCTGTTACAACATTCTCGTGGTCCAGCATCACACAGTTATTTATGCATGAAAACACCTTGCTTCCCATCTCTGGAAAAATCTCCCTCAAAAAAGACTGATGAATTCAGAAACTGCTCAATCTCAGCTTCTTCCAAAGTCAAAATGCCCTCAAAATGAGTATTGCAGACTGGTTTCTTCTTGTCACAGGCTTGTCATTGTGCCAGGAAGATATGTGCAGCCTGAGAGCTGACTGCTGAAAAGCCTCCAGGATCTCCCCAGAGAGGCTTTACCTATTCCAGGGATGAGTATTGTTCTGTGTCATAAGGCTATGGATAGGCCAGCAGAATTTTTGTCAAAGGGAGCCATTATATCAAACATGGTAAAACCATATGTAAAATAGTCCATTCTTTTTTCTTCTGCATTTTTTTCGTTTACAAAACTCATTCCATCAAAAAACTGTCGGGTGAAGATTCTAACAGAATTAGAGACAGACTGGAATACTACAGGGATAACTAGATTTTGTACTGGTAGGAGAAAAGAGTGAAAAAAGGAGGCTTTTGGAAGGGGGAAAGAACTACCACAGGAATCACCATATGTCTATTCAAAACTAGGAGGATGCAATCCCATACCTCTGTACAAAAATCTTCCTTGCATCTTGCTCTGAGGTACCTGGCATTAGCTGCTGTCAGAGGCTGGGTATGGGACTCACTGCTCATGGTTTAACCCTCTACTGACATTTTACTGAACCTTTGAGACATGTTGGCTATAATAATATTCTGTCTTGTGTCCCTTTGTGTGCACAGCCACAAGGGCAATGACTAAAGCATCTGAACACCCTGTTGAGAAGGTGCATCTTGGTAATCACCTTTGGTTTAAATCGTAAAATAACAGATATGCATACTCACAGGGATGGTTGTAATAGAGAAGATATTTGCAGTGATAATAACACTTTCAGTGTAATTTAAATATCTAATTTGTCATTATCATGTTCAGACTGAACAGGTTTTTGCAAAGTCAGTCTAAAACAATAGCAACTGTTTTTTTTTCTGTCACACTCATTTTGATTCTTCTTAACCAACCTTAATTAATACCTTGACAGCGAAAAAGAAAAAGGGCCATCACACAATTCACTGAGGGTTTTTTTTTTCTCCTTTTTAGTGGTAAATACTGTCTAGAAAAGTGAGTCTTACGTCGATTGGATAATTATGTTTGGGGCCAGTCCCTGCTGAGAGTAGATAAATAGTGTCATAATTTTCAGACTTGGCTTTTGTGGCTTTCCAGGAGAACAGCTGGGAGCTCTTGGGTGCTGAGCTTGTTTGAGGAGCTGATCCTTGGTAAAGTTTGATGTGATCTAATTTTAGGTGTGCCAGTCAGGAAATAGTTTCTCTTGTGAAATTATGGCATAGCATTAGTTTTCAACTGTGATATGAAGCTCACATTTTCACTGTAGTATTACCTGTTATTTGTAGTGAAGGCCTTTATATTACACTAAATCCTTTCTTTAACTATGTAGTTTCACATAATTGAAAGAGTGCTGTGGTTTATCATTCTTCTCCTCCTTCTGTATTTTTTGTCTCTCTTTTTTAAGATGGAAGTGCTCAGTTCTACAAACATGTTAATTGGTGACTGTCTTTGCAGGTTGGTAACTCATGGGGCTCTTCAGAAAGTTCCTTCAACTTGCCTATTTTTTTGGGAATGGTTTGTTTCCTATCCATGCTTGAGTGAAGTTGCTTCTGATTCCTACAGAAGTAGTTTGAATCAAGTCAAGGGAGGTGAATACTCCTTGTGCTGACATGTATTCATCCTAATTTCCATCCTGATCACACCTCTCAATGCAAAGCATGAGGGAGTCTTGTCATGCCTGTTTGTAAACAGTTCTGGAAACTCCTCTTCAGTATATGAGGTACTTGGCATATGTTGTGAAGCTTGCAGTTGCTGATTTTGTAAGATCAGGAAAGTTGCCTCTTATGCCCTAGGGCTTTCATTAAAATGTTTGTCATTTTATATGTTGATTTCAGAAATGTGTGTCATGCACTGTTCCCTTGGACCTCTACTGAGGAACCTTGGCTTTTGCCAGTAGTCTTAGACTTGAAAGTGAGATGAAAGGGTCCTGTGTCCACTCTCTACTGCCCAATGTTAACCGCTACAGAGTTAACTGATGAGACAGATGAGTAGCTAGGAGCTTTCTGTATCACAGAATGTCTGAAAGGGTAGGGGAAATGAGCTTTTGGAAAAGGCTTCTAAAAGTTGAAGGGCAAAAACTTCACTTAAAAAAATCAAAGCCCAACAAAACAACTGACAAGTGTCTTAATGGGTTGCTTAGAGAGATTATGTGAAAACACCCCCTGAGGTAGTGAGACATCTTCAGTGTTCAGTAAAGGTTGTGTGAAACAACCTAGAAACCTACAGAAAGAAATAAGTTAGTCTAAAATGTTCAGAAGTGCTGGAGCACACTGGGACTCAGCCTGCAGGAGCTATGGAAATCGTAAGACTCGTGTCTTCTGCTAAGAAAAATAAGCTCCTGGCATTGTACTGAGGTTTCAGCTTCTTGTAGCTTGAAAAATTAATATGATTTGGCCTTGTGATTACCAAAGATTTTAAAGAAGCATTTGAGATGTAACAGAGTTTGTTTTATTTGAATAGGCTTTGTTATCCAGAAAGGTGCAGGTTGACAAGAAGTTCTGTGTTGTATCTTTATTGTCAGCAGTGTAGAGTCCTTGGTACCTAGAATATGTTGTGACGGCAAATGCTTGCCTTAAGGAACCTGAGTCACTCCATCAAATGACACTAAGACTGAAGCTAGAGCTCTGGGTGTAATATTCTTGAATTAAAATTATCACTAGATTTTTAAGATAGGGTGGTGAAGGAAACCAGAAGCCTGCTAAGGGTGTTAAAATGACATTAGCATAACACAGGAGTGTTCTGTTTAAAAACCTGAATTTCTGAAGGTGTAAATGAACATGTGTGCTGATGTTAATTGCAGTGATCTGAGGTAGGTGACTCTGATTTTGGGAAGGAGAGATTATCAAGGCCCTGCAGTAGCGCTATTGGTGTCTGAAAGAGGTAATTTTAGAAATATTTCTCCTTACATGCAAAGACTTTAGGTGTCTAATAACTTTTAAATTGGTCAACTTACTTGCACAGTATGCCTTCTCTCCTACTATTGATACAGCTTTAGTGTTTAAAATCTGCATTGCTAGAGGGACTATTGATTTTGGGTCCCTTTTTTTTTTTGTTTGTTTGTTTTTTTGGTTTGTTTTTTTTTTTTCCCATTGGCCAACCTGAGAAACCATAAAAGCAATGATCCCAAATTTCTGAAAACTGAGTGCCCCTTTTAAGAAAATGATACCAGTTGCATCTACCTGTTTGAAGGCTGTTCAAAAATGACCATTATAGTTCCTTTTTCTAGACCCCTGTGCTCTATTACATCTGCCACTTTAGCTAGTATCTTCAGTTTCATAATCATGTTTTTTTTTTTTTTTATACTCAGTCTTCAGCACAACAGTTAATTTCACTCTCTTAGTGGATAAGAAAGATAAGGTAGAAATTTCAACAAACACCTCTTTGGTGAAAACTAACATTTGTCTGTCATAAGAACCCCAGCGCACACCCCTCCCTCCAAAGATAATTTTTTAATGATACCTGATTCATTACATGATTTCTGATTTAATTTCAAATCTTACTGCATGTTTGAAAATAATAGCAGAAATGAGCCAGACTTCAAAAGCTCTCTCTTCTTTTAAGCATCTTGACAGATTTGCAGGGGACTTGTATTACTGTGCATGTTATACTTAACAGAAGAATTGCATTCATGCTTGAAAGGCTGAATAAAGCAATTAAACCAAAGAAGAAGCAAAGCTGAAGGAGGTCTAGTTTTTGATATCATCACTGGTAAGACTAATTATATTGAAGAAAGAAGGTAAAGAGACTATTGACTTCAAACTAAATGGATGTGTGGTGGGTGCTTCTACAGCCTTGTATTATCCAAGCAATGTTTATGCCCTTTTGAAATACTGCAGGGGGCACAGATTTGATTACTCTGTTGCTGTGGGGACCACAAATGTATGTAGCTCAGAAATTTTCACTTTGTTTTTAAGGCCGTGTGACATCCCTTCTAATGTGATGGTCTCAGAAAAGGTCTCTATTCTTACAGGAACAAAATCCTATGAGCAGGGAACAAGGCTGATGGCATATGGAGAAGTAACATCATCTCTGTTAGAAGATTAGAAGTAACATCTGACAAAGGCACCTAATGATAGATAAAATGAGCAAATTGTGTTTTTCTGTCTACCTAGTTCCAATGAAGCTACTTTATAAAGAAATAGGTATGAATGTGGTTCATCCAGGGCACTGAGTGACTGCCGCAATCCTGAACAGCACCTGCTTTGTTTGGTAGATGGGATTTACATTAAGTCAGTGCTTAGCAGCTTATGGCCTTCAGAATATTGCACTGTATTGCTGATTTAGCTGAGATGAACAAGAGAAACTCAGAGAAATAGAAAAACCTTCAGTCTTGAGGGCGTCACAGAGCAGTCCAACCCTCACACTGTATGACTTTCTGGTCCTGTACTGTTGCAATGAATAAACTCTCCAGGAAAGAAGGCAGCGAGGTGAAGAGGGAGAAAGGCTGCCTGAGTAGCCAGAGTTGACTCCTTCCTTCTGCTCTGGATGATGGTCTGATATCCCCATGTAACATGGACACACAGCCAGGGACATGTCTCAGCTGTAGGAAGGAGATAAGTTACGGAACTGGGAATCTGGCTGCAAGGGATGCAGATACCAGGGCATTTAATGCCAGGACTAACTTAATACGTGTGTGAATACAGCAGACAGCCTTTTTGTCACGTTGTAGCGGAGCTACCAGGTTGAGCTTTCTGCAGGTGTGTACCCATCCTATGGACAGGAATGATGATGATTTATTGAATGCAATAGTATGATTTAGGGTAGCAGATCTGAGACATGAGTCTCTGAAATGCTTGCCAGTGTCATGTGCAGGAACAGATGGAGCAGGGGAATCTCAGGTCATGGCTCAAAAGAAAATAATATAGGGGAAGAATAACATATCTATTAGAAAACTGGGGAAAAATTGGAATGGAGAGAGACCATATGTGGAAAGAGAACCAATGTAGAGCCAGCCAGGCAGTGCTTGAAATGGAAATTAAAAAAAAAAAATCTAATGGAGTTTTAAAACCAAAGGCAGGGCTAAAGCTAAGAAATGTAGATGTGTTGAGAGAAGAAACATCTTTTCAAGAAGTTAAGAAACTGTAATTCTTGACAAAATTAGGACACAAGTTGTTTAGACAGAGAGGGAATAACAAAAAGAGTTTGAAAAAGTGAAATCTCAATTTATCAAGACATGGAGACACAAACAATGGGGCCCCAAATATATGCAACCTTTCTGCAAAGACTAGGAAGTGGTCAGGACAAATGGGAATATCTGTTATAACTGAAGGCACTGATATAACAGCTATTTTGGAAACTTCATGGAATATTTTAAAAATGGGAGACTGCTATCTTTAGGTAGAAAGTCTGTAGAAATGATAGAGCAGATAATTCTTTGTAAGTGAAGTTATATGTTAAGGAAAGCTTGCAGTGAAGGAAGCAAGCTACCAATCAGTATCTTTACGGATTAAGCTTCTCTTGAGAGTAGAGAGAAATCCCTTTAAAACCATTGTACCAGCTAGTCAGAGCAGCTGTGAGATATATAGATCAAAGAGTCTGTGCGGAAGAAATACAATGATAATGAGAACCTACACAGGATACACAGGGAGTGATAGCAAGACAGCATTTTCACTCTCAGTTAAAAACTATTGGAAGCAGCTACTCTGAGTGTGAAGGGAGAAAACTCTTGGTACAGCCCCATGTAAAGCACAGAATCTCTTTCAAATTATTTACTTCCACTATTTGGAGGCAGCATTAAAAAATGGCCATTCTTCCATAGGAAAATAAAACACATAAAAAAACTAATACAGAAAGAAAAAATCAC
Source organism: Empidonax traillii (assembly GCF_003031625.1). Classification (NCBI taxonomy): domain Eukaryota; kingdom Metazoa; phylum Chordata; class Aves; order Passeriformes; family Tyrannidae; genus Empidonax; species Empidonax traillii. Next base: position 245,951 of record NW_020955903.1, on the reverse strand, counting down.
CAATTCAGTGTTTAGATTTTAAATAGAAATTAGAAAACTCATTAAAAAAGTATTTTTAGTTAATGTCTCAAAATAGACACTGTATCTAGATAAGGGACCAAGGGGTACCACCAAATGTAAAGAATGAGGCTTTTCACTGCTTGTATTTTTGTACTGTAAAGGAGATGTGTGATAAGGATGCCTTTTAGCAGGCTCTATATATAAGTATATGGCAAAAAGTCTCTATCCTAAAACATTTGTGGTTCAAAGGGACAGTACTAGAAAAAGGACATTTTTAAAGAAAACATTTTTTTTTTTTATGAAATGAACACATGAAACTTCCTTCATAAAACTGGAGCTTGTGCAGGGTTCAGTTAAGGTAGAATAAATCTATCACAGAAAATGTATTCTTTAAAAATAGCAGAGTTGCTAGCCGTGGTAATGCTTTTTCACCTTTGCTTTCTGAAGTATGAGTTCTAGAAAACTTTGTTAAATTGTATATGCTTTATAAATTGTGCCTGTATGAGAAAGGTCATGTTCAGAAGTGGTGATTGTGCTGCACTTGCTGCCTCATGATAGAGCTTATAATGCTCTATTTGGCATGAAACAAACCTGATAAATTGTCTCGCAAGGAAAGGACAAAAGACTTGAGGAAAAGGAACCCATAAAATGAAAGGGACCAACTCTCATTTCACAGATGTTAGTTCTTCCTGTGCTAGTTGGAACGACACAGCTACTGTGATCAGGTCTGTCCATTTATGACTCTGTACAGCTGCCTTTCAGCTAAATAACCCAGATGTGTAGCTCTGAGCTACAAGCTGTTATGTTCTTTATGGCTGCTTGGAGTTCAGTCTAACTGCTTTCTCAAAATATATTTAGCATGGTTAAGTACTTGTTTTCAAAGGATTTCTCTGTATTTCCTTATTGCAGTCCTGAACAAGTTATTCATAGATATAATTGAAATGAATGTTGCCGTGCAGTTAACTTCCCCTCCTGTTTTCTTCTGTAAATCCACACCCTAGTGTGCTGCCAGGTGAGAAAGGGTCATGGTACCTTAAGGAATCTGTGGTGTTGCTGAGGATAGAGGTTTGATGTTCTGAAGCTATAGTCAGGCACACACTGTGCTTTCAACTTGAAATTATTTGTGTCTGGCTTTTAGGTTTGAGTTTGTGTGTGTATATTTGCCAGAGGTCAACTTTCCTCTGAAAAAGTGTTTCCAAAATGAAATTCAGGAGTTTAATGTGGATGAAAGGTCAAGAATTGCTTTTTGGGCTGTGCTGAGGCAAAGTAACTCAGAGAAATAGGCTGAAAGAGAATTAAAGAAAATGTCAAGTCAGATTTCCTAACAATGAGGTTCATTAGTCTCTCCAGGGAATGATAGGAACCTGTGTTAAACCCTTTAGGCTAAAAATGAGGAAGACATTCAGTCAGTGCTGCTTTCATATCATTTGGCCCCTCTTGCTGGAGTTTATTCAGTATGTAAAGAAAAAGCCTCCTTCCTTCTCTTCATACCAAGGACCTCTTAGGGAATGAAGCTATGCAGCTGCAGATAATAGGAAATAATATTACCCCATCCTCATGAAGTATCATCTGTGTTCTGTCTGTGGTCATCATTTTAAAGTATAATATAGCTTTTCTATGTGGAGGAGCAGAACCTCTTAGAGGCAGTACAACAGCAAATTAGAATAAGATTACATATAGGCACTGAAGACTACAAAAACTTTTACAAATTCTGCAAACACAGTTAACAGGTCTAAAAGGTAAAAATAAGTATTTTTGGCATTGCCAGGCTGCCTGGATGTAGCAGAGCTGTGTTCTTTGGACGTTCCACAAGACTCTGAACCAGCAATTTTCACCCTCTCGGTCCAATCTTAAGTTTTTTCATTGGTTGGGGAACCAGACTGAGGGTGTGCCTCAAAAAAATGCTACCAGTATGACCAGTAATGATTTTTTGCTTTCTTTGGTGACATATACCTGGCATGTAGATTCTGGTCTTGGAATCCTAAAAGCAACATTTTCTCTGCTGTGCTCATCTCTTTTTTGCCTTTTCTTTTTTTGTTTGTTTGTGTTTTTTTTATTTCCTTATAAGCCTAACACCCTTATGTTGAAAGGTCAATTTTATGCTAAGCACATGAAGAAGACAAAGATTATAGCAACTCCATTAATGAAGTTGCCATGGCTTCATCCAGAGTTCGTTTGTCAGGATTTATATATGGAGTGATCACACAGAACAATATTCCCCTGAGATCCTCTGGCTAATAACAGGTAAATTCTGCTTGAAAATTAGTGGATCTGTCAAGAGAAGCACAAAAAAAAGTAAAGGAGTTGCTTTTTTGTTCCATTTGCATAGAGGATACTTAGATGGGTCAACATTGTAGAGTGGACAAATACAGACAACATTCGATAGTCTTACTTGGCTCAGACATGGAAGAGGTGTACATTGTCCCTTAAAAGTCAGTGAAAACAAGCTGATTTGTCTATAGAGAGTGTAATACAAGTCCAGATTCTATAGGTGGTTTTGTGAGAGGCAGGAAAGGAATGCTGAAGACCACTCTGAATATTTCTGCATGAATTTTCTACTTTACATTCCTTACAATATGATTATGCCATTGTTCTATACTATTCCCTGATGTACAACACAGCCTGACTTCTAGTGATTGAAAGAAATATTACAAATTTTGTTCCAAAGTGCCAAATGGGGGGTTACAAATCCACCATAATTAAGCTTTCACCCCTCAGCAAAATAAAGTAATTAATGTTGTGTTATAGAAGAGCTTTAGCAGCTGAGGACTTACCCAGCTGTGATTTTTCTGAACATTATGATGCTGGAGTAGGTAATTAATACATTTTGCATGTAAAGGAATGACCCTTAAACAATAAATATTACCACAACTCTGAGAAATATCTTAATAAAAGTATCACCCCTGTATGATGCATTGATTGGACTGTTTTTTCAGGGATGCTTTTGTGTAAGAAAAAAATAATAGCTGAAAGTAAAATCCCATGTTTTCTAATATATCTTACTACGTAAAATCTGATGTTATTGAAGAGAATACATCTGGCTACCACTGTGATACTTAATTAAGTGAAAAACATATTTTAAGAGCAAGCAAAAAAATTAAACATTATCTTTAGATATCGTTTTGGATATTACATGAAGATCATGAGTTTTCACTATATCCCTTTTTCTCATTGCTATCTGAGAATGAGTGTTAAGACTTGAAAACTGGGGACTGTATTTAGGTAATCTGTTCCCTTTTGCATGGTCAGTGAATCATAGAATTATTTGGCTTGGAAAGGACTGGAATAATCGCCTAGTTCCAGTGCCCCTTCCACTAGACCAGGTTTCTCAGGGCCCCAACCAACCTGACCTTGAGCACTTCCAGGGATGGAACATCCACAGCTTCTCCGGGCAACCTGTTCCAGTGTCTCACCACCCTTCATTTGTATTAGTGTGGGGACAGTGCCTTGTAAAAGAAGGGTTTCATACATTTTTGTGATTTCATTTCTGAGTGGATTCACTTAGACAATATCATGAAACTTCCTTGTTCAAGGTGTGTTTCTTTTTACATACAGTAAAACTTACAGAAGAGGAGTCTGAGCCTGATTTGCTGGGTTCTTGCACTATTGGCTCAACAGCAATTTTGGATCTCTCTTGTTGCATGCATGCTCTCTTTTTTCAAAGTCCCCTAAGCACTCTTTCTGCCATCATGCACATGCCTGAACCATCCTTCTAAACTTCCCCAGTTGAAGCTCTGGGTATTGAAAGCTTTTAATTTACTTGTTGATGTTGTATTTTCCCTAGGGCTTGGTGTATCTATGCAGTGGTTTCTTGACCTTTCCCCATGGTTGTGGTGAAAAGGTTGTTCCCTTTGCAGCAACCTTTTGTATATTTAATAACTTTTCAGCAGTGACCTGGAAACCTTTTGTTTTTTTCCTTACCTATTTTCATAGTAATTTTTGTTGTACTTCTGCTTTCTCCATATCCTTTCTAAACTGTGCCGAGGGTTTCTGCTCTGGACTTGCTGCTATTGAGGCTGAGCACTGTACCTATTTGGGTACTCTATCTTTGACATCCCCTGCTTGGGATGTGGCAAACACATCCTTAGGCAAACACATAGTTTGCCTTATTTTGTTCCTATATTTTGACTTATATAGAGCTAGTTGGGAGTCACCTTATATTACTGATAATGATTTCCTATTGAATTCTGCAGAATTTCAGAAGAGTCCATTTTGTCCAGTTGCCTAGTTTGTCAGCCATAGCACTGGCTTATGCTGGAGTAGGAAAGACCTTCCTGGGACTCTTCTTGATAGTCTGCCAGTTTGGGTGGAGAATGATACTGAAGGATCTAGAACAGCTTTCAGTAGAAAAATGTGAAAATTGAACAGTGGTTTTTTGAGCATTTCAGGAATGTCAAAACATCTGTTCTAGGCTTGCAAGATTTTCTATATTTTAACTCCTTGTATCTTTGAAAAAAAGGAAAAAGGGCACCTTATTAGATGCTCACACTGTTGTGCTTAAATTTACCTTGAAAGGTCATTTGAAGTTATTCCTGAAAATGGAATTTGCTTTCCCAAATAATTTGTGTGTCTTGTCAGGTTTTATGAAGGTAGCTTTACCATTAGTGCCAGGGCTGATCCAATATGCAATAATTCAAAACAGGAAAGGAGATGAATGTAAGGTGAAAACTTATTTACTGAATTTTGTTGAAATTCCTATAATGCACCTTATTGCAATTATTGAACTCAACCATCAATCTGCTTAAATTTTCAGTGAAGAATATGCTTGTAAATAATCAAATGTAAGAATTAGTCATTATGTGTCAGCAAAAGCTCTTTTTTGTGCCTGGTTTTGTCTGTTTATAACGCACTTCACAGAAACCTAGCAATTTTTAGTGACATTAGATGCCAAAGAGTTAAAATTCCCTCCAGGAACATCAGACCTCACAGTGAACAGGGTTCAGAATGCAGTCTTTATAGCCTCATTCAAAATATGCTTCTATGAATTTACAGAATAGTTATATTCTGTAAACCTAAAAATTCCTGAGGACTTATATGAAGAAAATGAGCAATTGAAGGTCATATGCTTTTCTTGAAAAGTACCTTTTTTTTTTTCTTCACAGTTGTGCTAAGATACTATTCACAATTTCACCCATAAAGCAGAAAATCGGAAATCATTATGCAGAGACTTATCCTGGCTGAGTAGAAACCGAGATTTTAAATACCATGTCTTTCTACATGATAGTGTTCTGCTTCAGAAACACTATGTAGAGCCCTGGTGCTTTAAGCCTGTGATGCTCTTACAGGAAATTGCAGCTCTGTCCTAATTTGGAGAATTCAGTTCTGCTACCTGAGGCACATGGAAAATATGTTGGCTGGGGATGGGACTATTGATTTGTTGCTCTAGAGCTCTAGGGTGTCTGCAGTATTTTCCTTGTTACTCAGATACGCCACACCATGGAGAACTGCAAGTAACAAAAGGAATGTTTTATGGAAAATACTTAGTTTTCAGTGAGCCAGGAAAACCCCAGAATTTATTTTTGTGTCTTTGTCACGTAAAACTGAAGTGATTTTCTATTCTGTGGTCTACTGAGTTTCTTTTTCAATGTCTCTCTATTTTTCTATAAGTTTGTTTAGGAAAGCTGAACATTGATAGAAAAAAGTAGCATCAAACTGAGCTACTACTACACCGTCCTTCCAGAATTATCTGAGGCTACCAAAGTACAAAGGAAAGAATGTTTGACTGTGAATTTAGTATTGATATCCTGAAAGAAATAAGAAAAAGCAGTCCTTTTAACAGGCTACCTAATTTCACAAATTACCTTTCGTATTAGTAACTGACTTGAAATGAAGAAACACTAATTATATGGAACTAAAAATCATGGATTAGTTTCAAAGTAGAGGAGTCTCTCTGGAATGTTAAGTCTTGGGACTGTTTCTTGCATGAAGCTCTAAAAATGTTGAATATCATTCGTAATATAATTTAATAATAAATCCTTTATGAAAGTCCTCCAAACATGGGGGAGAAAAGTAACTCGCTTCCATAAAATAAAATGAGGGCATTCATAGAATGTAGTTCAAATTGGTCAGGAAATTTCCTTGTTGGTTCTATTTTTCATATGCACCAGTGCTAAAGAGAGAAACCTTAACACTATTTCCATGCTCTGGCAGAAAGAGACTTTTTCGTCTTTTTCCCCTTAATGCCAGATTTTCTGGATATGAAAAACGGGGAGATTTTTTTAAATGCACACTTTATTAAAAATTGCCTTTCTTCAACCATGGTAGAAAAACGCAATGATGTTTTACAGTTATCTGTGATTTTTTTGATTAAAAAATACCTGCTTTAAAAAAAAAAAAAAAGGTTTTAAAAGGTTTTGAAATGTTGAGCTAATAGTGGAAAATTCCCAGCTACTGCCATCACAGATGACAAGGAAGGAAGTTTCATCCATTTAATTAGGTTTCTGAAAGAGGGCAAGGGTCTGAGTGTAGTTCCTCTCTCCATAATCTCCTTAAAGGGCTTAATTTAAGAGCCTGGTACAGTTGAAGCAGGATAATTTGGAGGTGTAGGTATAAGGAATAACACAGGAAAGCCCCTCAAATATCTTTGTGGGAGACCATACTGTTCCTCTGTGTTAAACAATGCAGGCCCAGCTGATTGGTCTCTTGCCACTGTCAGCCAATGTCTAAATAAATACTTTTAAAAATACAGTCAAAAAACACATCATGTCAGAAGGGACCTCGGCAGCACCAGAAGTCCCTGCCAGAGCCCTTGACTTTTCCAGGATACACAGAAGTGAATGCAGTTTTTCCCCCACTTCCAAATAAACTGTTGAGGTTTGAAGTCCATCTCCCTCACCTACTACAAAATGAAAGGTGCTGTTTTTACCCCTCTGTAATGATGCAGCAGAGGTTTTTGACTACTAGAGTCTCAGGCTTTATTACTTCCGTCAAATCTGTGTATTTATTTTTACCTGGAATAATACCGTTAAGCTTTTCATGTCTGTGTTGGCTAATTGTGGTTATTTTATGAATCTAACAAAGTGGTAGAAAGCACAGGGCATTGAAGTCTGATGTTTAAACATTCATTGAAAAGCTGCGGATTTTCTGTTCATTAATCAAGCTGGGCTTGACCTATGTGGTTATCTTGTAGGGACTTGAGGGTTTTCAGATACACTGAACCTACTTCATGCTGTCTGTACAAGAGGCAGGCATCTGCCAACTGCATTTGCAGCTAAGGAGTCACAATGCTCTGACTTCTGAAGGATGTGTATTAACCTCTTCCAGCACCCTCATTCCCCTGAAGTATAGCATGTGTTTAATTTTAATCAGGAGGCGTGCAGTTTCTTTGCTGTCTTTAGTTGAAGGGTCGGATTATAAAGCATACTGAGATGTGAAAGATTCATCAGTTTACCTTAAGATCCCATTGTGGGAGTTGTTTGTCTCTTGATGGCTCCCAAACCTGCCTTGGCTTGTGGAATCAGACCTGTAGCCCTTGCCTGCAACCCATGGACAAAGATTATGCACTACCTTTTTATGATGTTTCAGTTTGGAAGGAAAGATGAATGCTGTAGTTAAATGGACAAAGCATAATTCCTCCTATTTCGTACTGTAATATAGTAAGGCAACCTTACACAGTGATATTGCAATGGTTGGTCCTCCTGAATTAACAATTGTTATCTGCAGAAAAGCTCCCATCTTTTCTGCTGTTAGTGATTTTTCTCAGCTCTGAAACAATAAACAGTGTTTGTTCTATGGGAGGATCTTTCTTCAGTACAAAAAGAGAAGAAAAGGGCAAAGGAAATTTACTTTTAAAGGTACCATCCTAGAATAATTAGATAACCATTTGTACACCTAAGGATAACTGCAGATATAGAAATTTGGGAAAGATGAGCTCGAGGTAACTTTCTGGGCCTTGAAATCTGAATTTCTACTGCTCCCTGATACTATTATCTCTGTTTAGATACCAGTGTTGCTGCTTTTTCTCATTATTCCTAATGTTGAAAAGCTTCCAGATTTAATGGTTAAAGATGTCCTTATAGTTTGTGTCCTTGCCATTCTGTTTCCTTTATTCAATATCATCCTTTCTCCTGAAAACTGGGCCACTACTTGTTTAGCTTGTGGAGAGATGTTTAAATATTCTTCCCCCTTTTACTTCCTTTCTACTGCTCGATATACTTTCACTAATTTTTCACTATCTCTTCAAAACCTAGTGTGACTTCAATCTTGGTAGTATTTCCCTAAGCCCTCTACTTTGTTTATCAGCCCCCTTTCCTCTTTTCTTAGGCTCACTACTTTCAATATGCTTAAATCTGATCAGACCTGCACTCTAGTCCTACAGCTTTTCTACCTTGCATGGGAGGTGTCTCAATGGAGATGAATTCTTTCACATTTCAGTCTTTCTGCTTGTCAATCCAGTTGACTTCACTGGTCTGTTTTGTTCATTTTTTTGAAATTAGCTCTTAGGAAGTTGAAAACCTTCAGTGTTTGATTTGGTTTTTTGTTTGTTTGTTTGTTTGTTTGTTTTTGTTTAGTTTTCTATTGAATTGAAGTTAAATTATCTAGGTACCTAACTGTTTGTCATTATAAAATGTTGCATTTTCTTCTCTAAATCAAAACTATTTATAACCTAAAATACTGAAAGCAATAATGGTAGAGCCCACAGAGGCTAATTAGGCTATATTTAGCTCAAAATGACACTACCTTTAGCTAGAAAAACTAATCTTCCTAAGTTATACTTGACTGAGATGTTTACAGGGACATTCCAAAGCACCTTGGGATAGACTCTGAGTTGCTTCCAGGACAAGCTAATCTTTGGTGATCTTTATGGTTTTGTTTTTTACAGGAGGGACTAGCTAACCAATCAGCAGAATATCTGACTTTGAGCAGTGTTATTGTTGTTAGACAACTGTCAAAGCAGTGGAATGTGCAATCCTGAGGGCTCTGGAAAATACAGCAATAAAGATGGCTGGTTAGGGATGAGAGGTGTGTACAGCACCCATCCCTAGGTGGAATTCCATGCACTCCAGAATGTTACTGACATAGAGGGCAACACCCTCTCTTCATCTCCCCTCCCTGTCCTTCCTAAAGAGCCTCTATCCTTCAATTCCAACACTGCTTCATAGGAAGTATCCCACCATGTCTCTCTGATGCCCATACAGCCTTGCAGCTGTGCGTGTGTCTGACTCCCATGATGTGTGTGTTTTGCATAGAGATATTGAAGTTGAGCCTTGGATAAAGCTGGCTGGAGCTGCTAAAATTTCTTTGTGCTGTACTTCAGGTACTTTTCTGCTAACCTGCAATCCCTCTCCAGGCTCTGGGCATCTCTGCTGTCACTGGCATGACATTGGTAGGAGTGGGATGGATTGAGGTTTCCCCCTGCTCTGGCAACTTTATTTTAAAGCCCTCCTCAACACCTTAGCAAGCCTGTGAATAAAGATGCTCTTTCTCTGACAGATGGACCCAGTAAGATCCAAAAAGACCACATTTCCCAAAGCAAGTCCCATGGCTGTGGCATCAGTCCCGTATCCATTTGCTGATTCACCAGATTCAACTTGCCCTTTCAAACCCTATCCTTCTTACTGGAAGGATTGATTAAAAAAATCACCTGTGCTGAGGAGTCCCTTATTGCTGCTCCCAGGGCTCTGTAATCCTTCCAAATTCTCCTTAGACTGCTCCTGACTGTATTATTGGTGCCCATGTGAAACAGTAGTGGGTAATGGTCAGTGGACTTCACAAAGTCTGGGAATCTCTTGGTGATTTCCCTGATATAAGCCCCCAGTAAGCAGCACAGCAGCAGAGAGTCTCTCGGGTCGGTAAATGGGTGCTGTTGTACCTCTCAGATGAATACTTGTTGTATTTGTATGTATTACAGTCGTGTATGTAAGTGAGACCTTTTTCAATAGAATATCTAATGAGGCACCCTTTTACTATAGTCCTCATCTCCGGATATAATTTGATGGAAGCATCTCTGACTTGAGAACTAAAGCCCCAGGGTAAGATACGGTCACACTTCTTCCACTTGCTCTTACCTCCAGCAAAGCACTTCTCCCCTCTATCACCAGATCAATTTGGCTGCTCAATCTGCTGGAGCAGGGCTGTTCTCTCACTTATATGAATAACTTCTGGGAGATTTGTGTCTATTTTTTTCTACACCTGTGCTTTTTTTCTAGGTTTGACTTTTCAGACTTCTCAATTTGCAGATCTTTGAAATTTTTCCAGTGCAGGTGTGGAGCCCAGTTGAGTAAATTTCAGCTTTCTGATAATGGGCTTTCTTCCCTTCATTACCTCTGCTGCCATAATTAAGTATTTTTGCTTTGTAGAAATTAAAATCCCTAAATGTTTGCTTAGTTCACAGCATTAGCAATGTGCCTATTCCTTTATGTGCAGTGCTGAGAACTGTGTTAGGAGTGTGGTATGCCCTTCAAAACAGAAAATGTGTTTTGCTTCCAGTGACAACATGAACTTCCCCTTTTAGTCTGGAAAAATGTTTTCTCAGAGAGGCTGTGGGAAATGATGAACAGGATTTTGGTTGGATGTTTATTTCCTCCTGCCGCTCAAAGGCTGCTGCAGGAGATGCATACCATTAGGTGTAAAACATTTTGCAAACACTTCTAATCCTTTCTAGAAATTTTTGCTAGTAATGTTAACAGAGCAGAGTCTAGGCAGGGAGTTAATCCGTAGCTGTGTCTGACTGATGCTTCTTACTTCAACATCCAGGTGTGCTCAGCCTGGGGAAAGTGCCTCCTGCTACTATGACTGTTCCAGCTGGGTGCGAGCTGGAGAAAACACAGCAGTGCTTTGAAGTTCTCCACATGTTACACCTAATTCAGCACTTTAGATGTTCCTTGAAGGTGTTCCTCTGTCAACCTGAGACGATCAGAGGATCAACTGGGCATTTTTATGTCAGAAGTCTCCTGCTATTACCTGGCCCTAGGAGATAGGTGTCATATTTAGTTTCACTAGCTTTCCACAAAAAATGTTTTACAGTTTCTGTGGATTATGATTCATTTTGTTGGGCACCTCAAGTTAATATAGGGTGATGATGGGTTATATTCACTAGCTGGTATCATATGCATTTAGATAAAAGATATATTTTGAGTAAAGTGATAATGCCAGTGTTGTCTGCAGTAACTGAGGTGATCCTTCTTGACCTGTGCCTGCTTTGACATAGACATGTTTTGTGAGCATTCCCCCTGTGGTCACTGGCCAGATCTAATCTGCATAGCACAGAAACACTTCTCTGCTGCAGGGCATACTTTTTCCTTTAGACTTGGCACTTCAGTGCTTGGACAGTCATAATAATGTGCTTATTACTGCTAAGAATCAAAGTTTTCTGCTGCTGAGACATAAATTTACTGGTGAAAACTTCATTTTAGGTGATAATTTTATTTAGAGAAAAAAACAAAAGGAAACCATGTGTTTTGCCTTAGTTTGAAAAGAGCATCTTTCTGGGCCTGATCTACTGTCGTGCTGTTGAGCTGTAGCGCTCCTGTTGTTTCCTGAAGCCTTGTTTATGGATTGACTGGAGTCCTCAGTGGTGCTCTCAGAAGTCCTGAAGAACAGAAAATAGCTGTAATAGTGCCTTGCACAGCAAAGGCAGTGTCACAAAAGGGCCTTGTCAAGGTTTCATATAGAAACTTAAACTTGCACTGCTTAGATTTTGAGTGCTTAACTCAGTGGTGTGTTTGTATGTCATTTCTTCAGCTCTGTTTACTGTGATTATTTGTAGCACTATGAAATACTGAAATTCCACTGTGTGGTGATGGATGGTGGGTGAACAGTACAGACCTTCGGCTGTCACAGCTGAGGAACAAAGGGATGCAAGAAAGGAAGACCAAGTTCTTAAGTCAGAAGATGTACGTTGGGACCCTTATAACTAATTTTCTCCCAATAATTCTTTCAACCTGATGCATTTTGTCATAAGTCTTCCCTCCCCATCCCTTGATTTCTCCTCATTACTGAGATTGTTCAGTTCACCCATTCTTCCGCTTTTTTGAGTCCTCCCTTTATAGATAATTTCAGCAGTTTGCCTGGAGGTTCTAATCTATCAATACAGGTTGCGGGATGAAGATTAAGAGCAGCGCTGCCAAGAAGGACTTGGGAGTGCTGGTGGATGAAAGGCTGGACATGACCCAGACGTGCATTTGTGGCCCAGAAAACCAGTTGTATCCCATATCCACACCAAAAGCAGTGTAGCCAACAGGGCAAGGCAGTTGATACTCCCCCTCTCCTCTGCTCTCATGAGACCCCATCTGCAGTGCTGCATTCAGCTCTGGGTTCCCCAGAAGAGGAAGGACATGGACGTGATGGAATGAATCCAGAGGAGGGTCACCAAGTTGATTAGAGGGATGGAGCACCTCTCCTTTGAGGAAAGGATAAGGGAATTGGTTTTGTTCAGCCTGGAAAAGAAAAAAGGTGACATAATTGTGGCCTTCCAGTACCTGAAGGGAGTCCCCAAGAAAAATGGAGAAGGGACTTTCTACAGTGGCATGTAGTGACAGGACAAGGGGGAATGGTTTTAAACTGAAAGAGAGTAGCTAAGATTAGATATTAGGAAGAATATGTGAGAGTGGTGAGGGACTGCAACAGGTTGCACAGAGAAGTTGTGGATGCCCCATCCCTGAATGTGTTTAAGGCCAGATTGCATGGGACTGTGACCTGGTCTAGTTGAAGGTGTCCCTGCCTATGGCAGAGGGGTTGGAACTCTAAATAATCTTCAATGTCCATTCCAACCCAAATTATTCTATGATTTTATGATCTAGTGTTAAATAAAACTTCCTCTCTTCAGGTGCTCAGTCCCAATCTTTTATTATAACCAATCCTGGTTTCAGCTTTGCCTTCAGACAGCCTCCTTTCCCTCTCCTGAGTTAATCTTACTGACAGTTCCTTTGTTGAACAAGATGCTGCTGTGCAGTAGGTGAATTTCTGTAAGACTTAACCAAGTATGTTATTTCACAGGATCTTTTTCCTGTGACATCAATTAAGACTTATTTTCAAAGCTACTACTGCAAAACTCTGAGGTCCAGCTAGTACTAAAACATTATTACTGCTCAGTTAGAAAGTTGTTTAACTCTGATTTGCCTATTTATTTCTGAAAGCGGGACACAAATGTGTTTTTTTGTAATAAAATGTTTCCAACCTTCAGAAACAATGGAACATATTTTTCTGAAGCACCAACCCCAGGAAAAACAAAGCAAAAGCCCAGCCTGAGGTAGTCACCTAGCAAAGGCAATTGCTGGCAAACCAGTTAATTTGACAAAGCTGTAAGTAGCTGAAAACAAAGTCTTACAATGAGATATGTCAGACCACTTTAAACACTGGTGTTACTGCCAGTTCCTTCTATATTATCCAGCACTCTGTTCATGCTGTTCTGACCTTGCTTCTTTTTTAATGAATTCAGATTTTTCCCTTTCCTACCAGCAATGTCTTTGATTTGGGTGTCAAAGAGCAAAAGGTACTTTGAATAGCATTCACTTTCCCCTGAAAAACCTCCCCAACAAGAAAAGAAATGTAAGGCTGAGCCATAATGTAAACAGAACCAGTTGGTATGGTGCTGTTTTGCTCTTGTTTAGATGTGATAAACATATGGAAATCATTATACAACTGGAGACCATTGCCAAAATGTGTGGATAAAAGCCTCACTCTGATTTCACAAACAGAACAAATGCTTTCCTGTGTCTTTGCAGGCAGAGACGTAGAGCTAGGTGTGGAGCAAATGTTTCCAAAGCCAATTGCTCAACTGTGCTTCAAGTTCCTTTCAGAACAAGCAATAAGAAATATTTTTCCCCTAAATGCTGTTTTCTCCTAATGAAGCTGTTTACCAGATTAGTGCCCCATTAATATTTTAATACTGTTTTATCATTTCATGCTCTTTCAGAGGGAATTGCATTTTTATGGGTAATATGAATACTTTGACTTGTGTTCTGAAGATGTTTTTCATATTCTTAAAGAGGGTTTTGGGGATTTTTTCTTCTCCCTGCCTGTGCTGGAAGAAGACATGATATTTGGAGACATGCTTTCCCTAGATGGAGAAAGCAACTGATGGGGAGTAGTTCAGGAGATCTAATTCCTTTTACTGCTTACAAACCACTTCCCTTTTCTTATGCTTTGGTTTCCTTCATTGTTATCATGGGCTGGACTGAGTTTTGTTAACTACTTTAAATATTGCTAAGAAGAGGTAATATGCAAGAGTGAGTTTGCTGCATCTTCCTTTGAAGCGTTTTTCCTTGCAATTTATCAGATATAAGTAGACCTGATTTAGTGCAGAGCTTCATTTATGCCCTGAATAATAGGTTTGTATCAGACATATACCCTTCATTGTTGAAATTCATACTTGGAGATGACTTCAGCTCTTTCAAATCAAGATGAAGAGTTTTCCTGAGCCTGTATTGACAGTTTGGGTTAATTAACAGTCACTTAATCAGATAATGAGCCCCTGGTGGTCTAGTGGTTAAGGACACGGCGCTGTCAGCGCCGAGACACGGGTTCGATTCCCGGTCGGGGCCCCTCCCCGGGCAGATGGAGCTCGTTAGCCCTGTAAGGCAATCCATCTACGTCCTGAGGACCTCGCTGCCACCGTCCAAGCTCGCTTGGCCGCGGCAGATGAACCTCAGGATTAAAGGGTGGGCTCAGTTCAGCACACACTGTGTCTCACCTAAAAAATCCAATGCGCAGGCTGGAAGGTGTAAAGACCTTCTCTGGATCTTCGTTTGCGAAGACTGGCCATTATAATCAGATAATGCAGATATAAGGCCAGAGACTGAGATAGGAAGCACGTGCAGTAAATGCACTCTTTTCAATTTATCTAACCTTGAGTACAAAGTAGTAGTGTTGTTGCTTGTGAGAGTGGGTGTATCTGGCAGATGCTTCTGCTGAGTCTTTGTTGAAGGATATATTTGCTGTCACAGTAAGCAGTAGTACCATCCTTCTCATAGTAGTGCACAGGCACTGCCTCAGAGGTCATTTGGTGTAACTTTGCATCCAACCTTTTTGGTGACCACTCTCATGGGGAAGTTGCTGTAGCAGAGATCCAGTGTCCTGGTTTTGTGAGATGTTGGCTGTTACAAGCCTGAGCAGAGGTTTGGAGAAGCTGATTCCTTAGAACAGAAGGCAGGTGGCACGCAGATATAGACTCAAGCCAGCCTTCGTGAGCCTTAGGCTTTGTGACCCAGGGCAAGAGAGGCTGGGAACTTGTAGCCCACTGGGCCAGCTAACGTGGTGCAGCAGAGAGGAGCATGTGGAGAGAGACTGCTTGTGGTATGTTTGTGATAGGCTGAGAGGATTCACCAGGAAGGGAGGCTCTCATTTTAGCACAGAGAAGACTGGGAGTGAAAGAATTAAATCTGTTAGCTTGTTGAAGGTTGGAGAAGATCAATATTATTATGTTTTCACTAATATTTTGCATTTAAGGGTTCTGAGCACAGACTGGGCTTTTCCAGTGCTGGTAGGAAAGCCTGGCCTTTGTATCTGACTGAGTTTGAATAAGTGGTCTTTGTATTCCCACGGTGTTCTGTACTTTCAGAGCAGCCTCGTGCATAGCCTATGTGCAGCCTATGCTCTTCATTCCAGGAATAAGGTTTTGAGGTGTTGCTATTCCTCTGCATCTCATGTTCAGCCATGTTTCATGAGATATGTTTCAAAACATGAATATTCCCATGAATGGAGAGGAGCTTCAATGTATCTGTAGGGTTGGGGATGAATAAGCAGAAACAGCTGCAGTTGTCAACTAACATCAGTGCTAAGGGGATAAATACATTTTTCCCCAAGAGGTTTGAAAGTTGGTTTAGTTGGCTCCCCCAGTTGCTTTGGATCAGATACCTGACATACTCAAAACAATGTTCTTGTTAGCTGTTTAGGGCAGGGGCTAGGGGCTTTTTGTTTTTCAAATGATACTTCTCACAGGGTCTGCTATCAAGCAAGTGGGTGCTCAGTGTGATTGCATTTCTGCTACTGCCCTTGATTCTCTGTCTCTTGTGTAGTGCCTGCATGAGTAATCCCTGTGGATAGTGGTAGACGTGCTTTGGGAAGCCTGGGCCAAAAGTTTACCTGGGCTGGGGTTTCTGTGCCATCTATGATTCCCCTTCCATGAGTCTATCACCATCTTATCTCTGTCTTTCACATACATCCCTCTACTTGTGTATCCTTTACCAGCATGGGTAGAGACTTTATAGTGTCAGGACATATCACAAAGAAACAACATTGCTGGGTAAGAACCGTATTAGGCCACAGCACATTAGATAATGTGGATTTGAGAAACAGATATAACCCTATCACAGACAGGGAATGCTTGTGAGCAGCTACCAAGTTTTATCACCTTCGGTATACATTCTATATTCCAGCAGAAAAAACTCTACCATTAAAGTGCAGAGAAAATTTTGTTCTGTTTGGGTTGTGTTGGCTATAGATTTTACTGTTTCATACAATCGAAGTAGCAACCATATGAATGAGCAGGGTTTTGGGAGCTATTTATTGCCTTAAGCAAGCATATAAGCTCCCCTGAGCAGTGTGGTGACAAGCAGTGGCAGCTAGAAATCCCCAGCCATGAATCATCTGAAGGTTTGCTCTCCACTGCAGGCAGCATCTGCTCCAAGGTTGTTGAAATTTGGGGTGGAATACCTGGAAGAAGGGTGTCTCGGGAATGCAGTCTTAATTTTTTCCTTGCATGTCACTCTGTGGGATATGCCTCCCTTTGCCGGTAACCAGATTAACTTCAAAAAACCAGAAAAGAAAGTGCCTCTCTCTTCTCTAGGCTGCGGGAAGTATTTGGCAGGAAGAGAGTGTTACATCAAATGCCTGAAGTGAAAACAGATTTTGGTCATGGTAGCAGCATGTCCTCAGGTGTGAGGGTAATTGAGAATGACTACATGTGGCGTGCACAGTGGTATCACACAGTTCTTCCCTTTGCAAGGAAGACTACTCTGTCCCTGGAGTAGTCTGTAGTCTGTACTCATGTGAATAATCCCTTTGTTGCAACAGGGTTTATCCTGCCAGGAGTTACTGCCTGCCTGGATCAGGCCCTTCATTTGATGTGTTATTTCTTAGTTTGGTTCAGGAGCACATGTAACTCAGCAGAGTGGTGAGTGAGAGAACTCCCACTGATTTCTCTCAGTTGCCCCAGACTGCTGTGGCTGGGAGCTTTCAGGATAGCTGCCTGTTCTGGGTGGAGAAAGACACATAAAGGTCCTTTCTTTCCCTTCCTGGAGTGAAAACCAGAAGAAGCAGGGAAAAGCAGGATATATAGTCTCTTCTATGCTGCCTTAAAGAGCAAGAGTGGGACACCAAGCAAAACCACCTGCCTGTGGGTGAGTGGGCTGCTGATGTGGTTGTCTAAGCTGCAATGATCCCTTGCTTCTCCCCTTAGGAAACACAGATGACCTCATGGAAAAGGAGACCCAGAGGAAGGGAAAGGTGTTACACAAACACTGGCTGCAGTCCTTCATGCTATTTACTGGCGGGGCTCAAAAATGTATATGTGTAGTGATGCTGAAGTACACTGAGAGTTCATTGAGAAGAGGGGAAGATTTTTTCCTAGTTTCACGGGCTTTGAGCTTTTCTTCCCTTGTCTGTTGAAGAAAGAAACTGTCTTTTTTGTAGGGCAAAGGACAGAAGTGAGTGTAAAGCTTGCAGAAGAGATTGTTTGTCAATGAGAATTTTGGGGATTTTTTGTGCAAAAGATATTTCAAATGTTTTGCCTGAAAGAATGAAGCCAGCTCTGCAGCTAACAGTTATTTTTGCAGAGCCCGTTGTTTAGTATCCATGGGATTGAGCTTTTTGTATGCTAGATATCTCTAATAGTGTTTTAGCCTCCAGTGGCGTTTTTCTTGGAAATTTCTTCTTTGAATAATAAAACAAAACAGAATTGTCATTGTTGCCTTCATGCTGCATGTAGCAATGCCTTGATTTCAGGCTTTGATGTCACTTCAAACAGAACTGTTATGCATAAGACTGATTTCTGAGTGATACATCTAGTTGAAGATACAAATGACCACTTAATTAGCTGGCAGGGGATAATGAATGCTTGCCTTATCAGTATATTTTATTTCAGCTGACGCACTTATCAAAATATGCATAAAGTCACGTAATTCTGTAAAAACAGCTCATTTTTCTCCACAACCCTACCATAAGCACCCACAAATATATTCTCACTAAAGGCCCACAAAGTATATGCTGCATCATACATTACTTGCAAAGTTAAATCTTAGTGTTTTCATGCCAAGGTCCAGTACCCGAGTAGAAGAAAACATCAGTAATGGTGGTAGAAACAAGTGCTTAAATGAGATCTGAGGATGAGAGCCACTTAAGAGACCTCATACTGAACATTTTGCATTGCCCTTACAGGGGTGTCGTGTATTCCTGCTGTGAGGGGTAAGGCAATCATACGTTATCTCTGCTTGAACAGCACTTGCTGCAGCGTGAAGAGTTTTTCAGTAAGGTGCTACTGGTAATAGTTCTCCAGAGTAAGGCTGGCAGTAGGAAGGTTTCCAATCATCCTGCCTTTTAGGTTTGTATTCCCTAAGTCTTTGCTGGGTGGCAGCAAATAGTTAGCATTCTGATGGTTGAACAAGTGTTACTGCATCTTCCTTGTACATAGCTGACCTAGGTTTGTGAAGTAAGAACATTGTGTCTTCCATGTCCTGGCCTCTGTGTGCATGTGCATATAAATTTGTCATGGACCATTGGACCAGCGTGCTTTGCTGAGGCACCTGCTTGTGCGTGCTTCATCTGCACATGGGCATGTTGAAGAGCATATATGGATTTCTGCAAAATAAGTAGGCCCACCTATGTAGTGTATGTATTGAGTCATGTGAAAAAGAACGTATGGAACTAATAAGCTTGTTTTACAATGTCGTCTTTTTCTGATGCCGTGGTCTTGAAAGATTGTTTCAGTCTCCATCTCATCCTGAAGAACAAAGGTGATAGATCAAAGCCTGGGTGAGTTTCAAAACCTAAGGAGGATGTGCTTTTCAAAACAAGGTTTTGTTTGGTGGTGTGTGTCGGTGAGAATTAAAGAAATAGCTCCAGGTTAGGCTTTGGGAGTCCTAGGAGGTAAGAGGCTCCACTCCTACATAAAAGGAATGTAAATTATCCAGATTCTGAATTACTTATTTCTGCAAGCCTGCCACTAAAACCAGTGGAGTTGTGATGCTCTCTCCGAAAATGAGACTGCTTTCTGGGACCATTAATTCCAGGCAGCCAAATTTGAAACACTCTATAGCCGCGGTCAAATATATGACAGTAATTGTAAGCTGTAGCCTTTATTAATTGTATGACAGCTTTAAGACTATTGTAGCACAAGTAGAAGAGAACTAGGCCCGAGAGGCCTAATTAATGAGGTGCTTTGTTGCTTGGCAAAAATAAATTAATTACACCTATGTAAAGATAGATATAGCATTTTGCCATTTGATCCAGTAAAGTAGCCCTGCTGTTAATTAAGAAGTATAACAATGTAAGGACTTCTTTAGCTAAAATAAATGTAGTCTAAGTTTAAGGATTGTTGTAGTACTACATGGTTTTATAAGACATTTGCAAAGTTAAGTTATCGTAGTGTCACTGTATGACATCACAGCGCTGCCACAGAAGTAATGCATGCGGTTAGTCCCTAAAAAGGCGGATACAAAAAATGTGGTTCCAAGTTCTGTGTAATGTGTGAGTTGGAAAAGGCAAAGTTATGAAAATGGCAAGGGGAAAGGGGAACCTACTGGCACTTTCCTCCCAAGCACAGGCATTGACTTGAAGCACAGAAGAGCAGGTGAAACCCTTAGCTGTGCTGGTGTGGTATGTCAATGGGGATGAAAGCAGGAGCAGAATCCTACCGGGACCCATGGTCATTTCTGTCCTGCAGCACTTAAAAGCCTCTATGGGGTATGGGGACTGCTTCTTTGGGTATGTTATGCCTGGTTTTCTTGCCCCCTTTTTTTTTTTTTTTCCCCTTCAGGTTATTTGTTTGTCTCTTGCTCCTTCTCAGTGTCTTGCAAGTGTTCTTGGCCCATGCAGTGTGTTTTCATATCTTGTTTTGAAACTCAGTGGGGCAAAAGGTGGTTGACATTTTGTTTATACCAGTGCTATTTTGTTACCCTTTTTATTTTTTGCTTGAGCCTCTTTTACAACCAGCCAAATTTACTGCCTCCTCCTTGCTGCTATTTTCTTCTTTATTGACTTCCCTTCCCCCACAATCCTTCCCCTATGGCTCTCCATTTTCCATTGTCTTTGTTCTTTATTTTCCCCCTAAGATCCTGAAACTACTCTGGGAAGATGAAGCTTTCAATCTTATTTTCCATCTCCAGCTAGCACTTTATTAATAACCCATATTTATTTAGCATCCAGAGTCTGCCAAACACACACATACATACACACAAAGCCAGTCACCAGTGTTTGCTGTCAGGATAATGTCTTCCCGGAGGCTTACCTCCCTCTGCCAAGCCTAGCTAAATGCCTCTTTGTGGAAACAAAAGAAAAGGCTGCTCATGTTGAATGATGTTTATACTCCAGCATCTTTCTGAAGAAAAATGAATGTGGGTCAGAAATGATCATGGGTCCTGCTATTTCTGCGGCAGAGTGTGCTGGTTGAGAGTATCTGTGAGATGAGGACATGAGTTAGAGCTGGCTGCAGAGCTTTGATATCAGAATTCAGGGATGTGGGCAGAGGCAGAAAAATGTCTCACCATGGTTCCTGGATCTTGCACTTACCTTGGAAAATACCTGAGACCTTGGCTCTACCAGTATTGGAAGGCTTCTGGGTTGCAGTTGGCTACTCCCTATCATACGACAGTGAGGGCAGGACACAATTTCCTCCCACATTGCTGCCCAAATATGCATGAAAATCCAGTGTATGAAGAAACTGGGTGACGTAAGTCTGCTCAGACTGCAGCAGATCATGGAGAAATGCCGCTAAGCCCACTTATATGGCATCCGCATTTGTGGATGGCTAGATCCAGCCTTGCTCCATCAAGGGCTGCTATTGGTGCAGAATTGTGAGAGGCAGCTATAGTAGTGCTGACTTCAGGCACAGTACATGGAGTTTTGCTCAGACCTAGAGACCAAAACTGGCAACACGTGACTATGCCGATTTTCTGTCCCTGCTATTAAGTAAACCAGGCCAGAGTTTATTCCCTAGCCATAAAACTAAGGCAAAGAGGCATGGCACAGTTCACAATCAGTTTGCTAAATCCTCCTCTATCAACAGATTGGATGGTCTCATCAAATTTACCAAGTGGTAAAAGGCCCTGATAATGCCCTGGTTGTATTCTGATACTATTTGGGACAGTTCTAACTGGCCTGGCCCAGTTCATGCCAAACTATTCCAATAGCTGCACTGTTTAGATAGTTTAGATAGTGCTACAGGGTTGTCAGGCAGTTTGCTCAGTCTGTTGCCATAGGATCATTCAGGTATGAAAAGACCTTTAAGATCACTGAATTCAACTATAAACCTAACAGTGCCAAGTCCACCACTAAACCACGTCCCTGAGTGTCATATCTACATGCCTTTTAAATACCTCCAGGCATGGTGACTGTAGAAAGCTTTCCTGATATCCAATCTAAACCTCCCCTGGTGCAACCAGAGGCCATTTCCTGTCACTTGTTAATTGGGAAAAGAGATTAATACCCCATTATAGGGCATGCCTGCTTCATGAGTCAGAGAAGTTGCTTGTCTGAGTGTTTATGGAACTGCAAAATAACAAATCCTAATCTCACATGAAGCTTGAACATCTTTCTGTAATCCAACCAGATCCCACTGCCTTCAACAGGCTTTAAATGGTAGGCTGCAAAATCTCGTTGGTTTGTGAAGCTGGATCATGTTATTTTCCAAATGTCATTGAATACATGTTCTTAGCTGCCAGTTACTGGTGAGACATTGGGGTTAGATTTTCAGGCTCACCAAAGACTTGGGATTTGTATTTCCTTTCTTCTTTCCTCTGTTTTTTTGAGTGAGACCAAAGTAGATTTGTATTTCCTTTCTTCTTTCCTCTGTTTTTTTGAGTGAGACCAAAGTAATAGAGTTTTACTTGTTTATTGTTTTGTTTGTAAGTAAATTTCAGAGGGAGACAAAAAGAAAAAAGGAGAGGGAGGGAAAGCAAACCTTGATTTGCAGTGAGAAGTGCAAGGGAGGCTTTTTCCAAACAACCTTAATGATCAAACAATCAGGCTGATCCCATTTTTAAATGAGACCTGTATTTCAGCAGGAACAAACATGAACAGCTTCACTCACTTTGTTACAAAATTCACTGGACATACGATTCAGGTAGGTTTAAATTTTTTGTAAGGGACCTAGAAAACCCAGAGCTGCTGCTGCCTTTCTCCTGGAAGGTTATTTTCTCTTGGAAGTACTTTGGGTACCTCCAGAGAGCAATAAGGGTCAAAACAGCAGAGAATAACAAATGAACAAATAAGATACATGAACTGAATATACGTTTTGTGAGCAAGGCACACTTGTACTGGAGTGGTAAGACTTCCAGACAGAGCAGTCTTTGCTTTGAATTCAAAGATAGACCTGGCCCTTTGTTGACTTGTGCTCAAGTCAGTGATGAAACTGAATGGAAAAGCAAGAAGTTAGATTAGGATGGAACTAGCTCTTTTTTAAACCAGGGCACACAGCAAAGGATTCTTCACAGCAATGATGCATGTATTTTTTATATGTTCCTGTCTGATATATAGTATGTGAGTTCCAAGAAGTGATTCACCTTTTTCCTGATTCTCTTGGCAGGGGAAGATTTGTTGTAACAGCCTCTTTGGACATCATTCCCTTTCAGACATGGGACTTTATTTTTCTCATGATAATCATCATAGGATAATGCTAGTGGGAAGTGTGATACAGTAAAAACTAGGGGTTAGTGTTTGTACTATCAAATGCCTGAAATGCTTCCATGCATCTTCAAAGAGCTTTCAACTTCTATTCTTATTACCTAAGTTCTAATACTGTTTACAAATAGTTGTGCCCCACAGCCTTAGCCACTCTCCCTTTGGATGAAGAGCAAAGGCTTGCAGTGACTTCAGAGGGTGCTTAGGAGGAGAGCCGTATGCACTCAATGCGTGTAAAACAATCTTATTGTGAGATCCGGGGCTTTCCAGGGGCCAAATTGTGAGTCTCTTCAGTCTCTTCTCTGAAACACAAATGCTGATTTACTGTGTGCATGTTAGGCAGTTCCAGATCTGCCACTCAACAGCTACAATAAGAGGACACGTAATTTTTGTTCTCTATGCCTATCAAGCCTTCAACTTTTAAGGAATTGCTTTTTAATGAATAGTGCTTTTTTTGTATATGAGAAAAATTAAGTTATTTTTCTACGTGGGTAAAACATGTTAATTTTCCATAGTACATTCAAATCTCTTTTGTGCTGGCAAGAATCATGCTGCCAAGGAAATGTAGTCACAGTGGAGTAGAAATATTCATCTAAGTTCTGCATTGTATTTTTTTCTACTTTTGTCTCCGAATGGTGGGCTCTTACAGAAGGAAATCGTTTGAAAGTCAGTGTAAAATTTTGAAATTAATCAAACTGTAAATGTTAAGCCAGGTTAGAAAATTCTGTACAAACTTTACTGGAGTTACTGACTGACGTTTTGGAGGATAGTTTCGTTAGTATGACACTTGAATCTAAATTAGCCATGTCTCTAATGAAGCTGATATCACCTGCCAGTTTCTATTGTGTTGAGTGTCTTCCTCCAGACTGTGTTGTTTTTCTGCCTCCTGAGATCTGAAGCCCATTGTTCTGTTAAGTATCTCAAGTAGATTGAGATACTTAATTGAGATTACTCAGAGGTTTTTTTGAGTTCTTGTAGTTAGCTATATCTGTTTTTCTTGTCACTCATATGTATAATTTTACTAAGGTGACCTTGGTAAGATTTCCAGCTATGGAATGGCAATTAAAAAAGTAATAATCACTTCAAGGACTATTTGAATTCACAGTGTTGCTTTTTGACTTGCAGAAAATCTGCGTAAGATTGGTGTTAGGAATGTAAAATGTTTTGTGAAACAAAACAAATGCTGGGTTTTAATCAGTGGAACATTTCTGATTTTCCAGGGCTGAGCTTAGGAGTCATCAGCGACTTAAAAAATTGTTTCATTTCTTGAAAAATCCTGACAAATTCAGCACTGAAACCTTGCAACACGTTTAGAAAATGTACTTGTGACATCCATCATTTACCACATACGCGGAATGATGATGGTATCACTATTTTTTTTTTCTTTTGGGAAGGAACTTTTTTTATTTCTTTCACACACAACCATCTAAAGTATGAAACAAGTCCCCCTAGATTTCACTGCAAACAATTAAACAAGTGAATCCCATTGAAGAAAGCTTATGGAGATCTTACAACTCCCTCAGCTTTTCATTAAATGAGGTAGCTGCATTTAGCACTAGAATATGACGATTATGTTTCTTATATCTTGTCATGCAAGTGTTCTGATGGGGAGCTAGATCCTTGAACATGTGCCCTATAATTCTTAAACCTCAGATCCCATCACAGGATATGTTCAGCTACAACTTCCAGGTTGTTTTAACCTGAAATTGTTGGGGGTTTTTTTTGTTTGTTTGTTTGTTTTTGGGGGGTGGGAGGGGGAACAACACAGGGGACGGACTAGTTTTTGGGTTTGGTTGGTGTTTCCTTGGGGTTTTTGTGGGTGTTTTTTTTTTGCTTGTTTGTTTTTGTTTTGTCTTTTCTTTTTCTTGTTTAACAAACAGATATTTTATTAGATGTATTTAATTTTGAAGACAATTCAAACAGTATAACAGACAACAATGAAGGGAAATATCAGATAATAATAATTGACCATCCAAGGTTCATTGAACACTCAGCAATTGAATTTTTCCTCAACAAATTATAATAAATCAAATTATGAACAAATTTACAGTCTGGTAAAAGGAACATTTAAGCTATTCTGATCTAATTAATGTCTGCTATTTCTGTATGCTGGAATTCAGTGTATTTTGCATCAATCCAGCTTCTGGTCCATTACCAGCTTTTCTAGACAGAGGAGAAAACAATGTCATGTTCAGCTGGCAGAGCTATGATTGGAGCTAGTTTGTTCCCCTGAAACTTTGCCAGCTGGAACTGTACTGTAGAGAACAGTCTCTGCGAGAAAACTGTCAAGGCACAGGTCTGTCAATATCCAGGGACAGACAAGGAGTTCACATTGGAGAAATCCAAATTGGGTAAAGGGAGTGAGTCTGAGGAGTGAGGGTGTTCAGCAACAGAAGGACTTATGGAAAGATAAGAGAAGATTCTTTGTGGGAAAAACATCTCAAATCAAGCTGTGGTTTTTTTTGATTGTTGTTTTTGTTTGCTTTTGTAGTAACAATTCTTCATTCAGTGAGTGAAATTCCATTTTATTACTTGGGATGGAAGATCTTAGGATCTCTTCCTTGAAACATGAAGGTATGTTTTTCTGCCAGCTGTCTAAGCAGATTGTTACGTCACTCTTTTAGATAGGAGAGGTGTTAGCATTGCCTATTCACTCTTCTATTAGCTGCTCTCTTACCAAAATAGAGGAAAGTAGGGCAGTAGCTCCATTGATTTACTCTTCTCTGTGGGAATTAGTAATATATACCATTCGATGCTTTTAAATTGCTTTAAAATCAGGAATTACTGAAAAAATTTTCTTCCTTGTCTCTATGCATTTAAAACCTCTCAGAGGGAGCCTTGGAGCTATATCTTGGTGATGTATCCCAGAGCTTTCCCTAAATTAAGAGAAATTAGAATTAGAGAGGAGGTTGATATGGCCTGGTAGAGACTAGTTATTCAGTGAATGAGAGTGATTGAGATAATGAACCCTTGTGTATCATAAATTCATCAAGAACAGCATTTTGCCCCTTTATGGAATTTTTGCTGCTTTTGTTTCTCATCACTGGGCAAAACTCATCACAGAAAAAGGACTGTGAGAGTGAACAAAGCTGATAAAACTAATTTGCCTTAGTTTTGTGAAAAATCATAATAAACTCAGGTTGCATTTAATTGGCAGTTTGGATAAAGTTTCTTTACAAACCTATTTAGCTGTTCCTAATCAGTGTGTAATTTTTGGGCAAGCAGATTATCACTGAGGAAGAGCTGTACCTGCTGATTTCCCTTCCGCAGTGGATACAACTGATACTTTGTCACTTCATCAGGTAGTTTTTTGGGAGGGAGAGGATGAGTTTGATACCCTAATAAAGGAAATGTGTCTGTTTCTTATGTGTTTGGGTAAATAAAAGATGGTGTATCAGTGCAGCAGGCAAAGGAATGTTTCTTCTTTTATGAGATCATTTAGATATCAAGGATAAAAGGAAGTAAAAATCTTGCAAAAGAGTTGCAGTAAGATTATATCTGCAAGAATAGATACCTGTCCCAACTTCAGGTTTTTTTCCTTCCAAATTATTTGTAATGAATGCCTCTTTGTGGATTGACAGTGCAGTAGGACTGTTCACATTTTAGGCTCTAAAAGGGTGTGATTCAAGAAACAGGCTGCCATAGTTCTGGCAAAACTTGCCCTCGTTTTATGTATTAGAAAAAACAAAACCAAAGCAGCACACACCTGTTTATTGAAATCCTTCTGTTTGTAGACTGTCCTGGGTGTCTGCACACCTCATCCTGTTTACACCCACACAAGAAGCAGCAGGTTCCTGAGAGCACTGTAGAGGATCTTCTCTGAAAACTTTCAATGCATTATGTTGATTATTTGTTATCCAGAAATTGCAAAACTATGTTTTTGTGTTTGATCAGTACTATGGTTTGCACCAGAACTTGGGGTCACAGAAAACGATTAATTTTTCAAGTTTGTGTTTGGAGTTATATTTATGCTCTAAAACTTCCAGTTAACACATTCAGTAAACCAATTATTGATTTTGAGTCTCATGTTTTACTGATGAGAATGCAAAACCTCTTGAAAAAAGACTTATTTAGCTTTCAAATTGAGAAAGCTACTGCACAGATTGGGATTTGCATCTAGTACTTAAGTAGTAGAGTTTGCTTGCAGAGTCCTGAGTCTGCTGATTACTAATACCTGGTTGCAGTTCTGCTAAAACCTGCTTAGGAGTATGAGTTAGCGTATTTGTTTCTGCTCCAGGGTCTTAGAATAAAAATTGCTGAAATTTGTTTTTCTCCTGAAATGATGATTAAAATATGGTATCTTCTAAAATCAGGAAATCATGGGTTTCCCTTGCAGTCACATAACTTTTTTGCCTTTGATTTCTTTGACAGTTTATTTTTTCTTTTACTTGCAATTCTTGCTACTTTCTATCATCTGTATGACCATCTGAGAAAAAAGCTTTCCCGAGTAGCTTTGCTTTCATTTTCTGATGTGCTAATATCAGCTGATAGAGAACTCGGAACTCACTTGCATTTAGTTTTATAATAATTTTGCACCACGATGCCTCTGTATAGTGAGAACCTATTTTTTTTTTCTCCTCTAGGAAGTGAGGTTTCTTTCCTCTTGTTAAAACCTAAACTCGAATGTCACTGTCTTAGAACCTTTTTTGCCCATTTACTTACCTTCTCTGTTTTCCTAATGTATCAAAGAAAATATTAAAAAGTTAGCAGATATTCAGAGGTGATGATGGTTGGTTTGTTTGTTTGTTTTGTTTGTTGGTGGTGGTGTTTTTTTTGTTGTTGGTGTTTTTTTTTTTTATTTTTAGTGTATGCAGTGTCCAGTTTATAAACAACTGAAAAACCTACGCCCAGGAAACCACAGCATACCTGACTCCTTAATGGTTCCTTGAATACTTCTTACTGTTATTTTGTGTCTGTTGACAGAAGTAAAGAGGTTTTCTTCTTCATGGTCGTCTTCATGACAGTGTGATCATGTTCTGCTGGTTTTGTTTATGGTGCTGTACCTCACTTTTCCATTATGGGTGGAAAGGATACGTGATTTGGCAGTTAATGCAGAATACTAACACTTGGGAGAAAAATGTTTCCTTAATCTCCAGTAAATCTCCAGCATAGAATCATAGAATACAATGAGCTGGAAGAGACCCACCAGGATCCTTGAGTCCAACTCCCAGCCCTGCACAGGATACCCCAAGATGGACCTGAGAGTGTCATCCAAATGCTTCTTGAACTCTGTCAGACTTGGTTGAAACCCTTGTCCAATGTGCAGTGAGAGAAAACAAGAGGGGTGATTATTTTTTAATCACAGAGAGTAACTTGGCCTGCTACTTTTCGCTCACCTCTTTTGTAACTTCTGATGCCACATAGTTGGGGGATCTCAGAAGGTAGTTTAGGAGGCTGACACTACCTTCATCCAAACAGTAATTGCAAAAATATGCTAGGAGTATGAGGGATATCATCTGTTCATCAGTACACTGCTGTTCATCAGTAACCTCGAGTTAAAGAAAGTGTTAGTGGAGCAGAGTCTTTTCATGCATTTTTGTCTGTCTTCCCATTTTTTTAAAGGGTTGGACCTCTGGCTAAACAAATTTGATTCCTTCTCTAGAAGGAAAGATTGCAGACGTGAAAAGCCCCAGTTACACTGGGTAGTGTGTGACAGTTTCATCCTTCTAGTCTATTGTTTTATGATGTGTCTGTCTTTAATAACAGTTCTTTGGAGACTCATAACCCTTTGTGTGATTTACTGTGATTATCTTGTGTGGCACCTGTGGATGGTATTAATTAAGACTCGAGAAGACAGTGCTACAACACTGAAAAATTCCCTTTGACAAAAGATAGTGCAATGAAAACCAGCGAACTCCATCTCAAAGTTCTTTCAGAATTGGATTATGACTTTTTTTTTCTCAAGAGTTTGAAGCAATATGGCATCTTAAAGATAAACTTACAGGCTCGATTGGCTGCTTAGATGTACAATCATGCATTTTTGTCCACTTAAATTAAATACACCTGAGGGACTGAGTTTATTTTCTGCGTCCATTACAGCACGATAGAAGTAAACAGCATGGTCCTAGCAACATAGCATGCTAGCTATTAATCCACTAAGTACCCTATTAGTACCTGTCACTTTGGATTAGCAGTGAGTTTTTTATGTTCATCTTGTATTTAAGTATACTGACTTTGGGATGGATTAAATCTCTCTTATTCAACTAATTCCCCAAAAGCATCCATCTGGAGAACTTTATGCCTTAGAAGTCTGTTTCTCAGCAATAAGTCCAATAAGATGGCTTTATCATCCCAGAGAGTCACTCAGGATGAGGTAATGGGAATAATAATTGGTTTATAGAGTTTTAAGTTTTTGCTGCTAGAAACCTGCTCATACATAAATCAAAGACAGATATTTCATTTCTGTCAAGCATTTAAATTGTTCAGTGATTGATTAAATGTCAGGCAACCTAATAATTAGTGTATCTGAGTATCATTTGGAATGTAAACTCCCTGGGTGGGGATTTTTCTTCTTCCTTGTCTCTGTATAATCACCATCTCAAGTCTCACAGTGCATGCTTTGGGCTCTTTAACTGCTGTCAAAAAAAGAAATAATAATGTCTGAAAAACTTCCCAACCTAATACCATATTATGTAGCGATAATCTAATCACTACATCTCTGAGGCACGTCACTGTGCTATTTTGGAACGGTGCTTAAAAGGGGCAACTTGTGTTTTTATGCTGTAATTTTTTCTACCCCTTCAGTCCACTGAACACATGAAGTACATCTTGCCAAGGCTGACTGTTTGCATCGTCTCTTCAGCCATATTACTCTCAACAACTTATTTTAATTGTCAAGGTCAGTAATTTTTCTTAATTGAGAGGAGTGGAGTGTAGATGGCAGACATAAAATTAATACACAGCTCAAAACTGTTAACTTTATAACATTGTCAATCAATTTCCTCTTCCCAGAGGAAACTAGGACAGACCTATAGGCTTAAGCCCTGTTTTTGTAAAAAAAAAAACAAAACAGAGGCAAGAAGGACTGTGCAAGTGAGGACAACGCAACTACTGTGCTATGCAGCAATCTGTGACAGAAAAATGGGGACGCTCCTGGGCTGTTTATTTAGCTCTTGGTCTCTCTGCTGTGTCTGAAGCTGTTGGAATAGATTTTGATAGTATTTCCGTTAGTGGTCTCAGTAAGAGATATCCACTGATCAATTTTCTTTGATCAGCATCAAAGAGCCGTTTCGTAGCATTTTCTCACACAAATCTCTGAGATTCTGGGGAGCCAGAATCTCCACAGCAATATGAACTTTTACTGCAAAGTGTTGATTTCTTAAGTTTGAAATGGCTGGCAGTTACTGAAATGCTGGTGGATCATAAGCAATTCATTGACGGTCTTGGAGCTCTGGCAAGGAACCTTTGTGTGGACAATAATCAATACCAGGATCAATTTGTGGACACCTTCCTCCCTGTCCAATATTGTTTCAGTTGCAATGGAAAGTCCTGGTGTTTGTTGTGTGATTGGAACTAGTGGGAACAGGAAAATCCATTTTGTTAATCAATTTCAAGTCCTTAGGGAGTTTCTACTTTAATCAATTTTTTTTTTTTTTTTTTTTTTTTTTTTTTTTTTTTTTTTTTTTTTTTTTTTTTTTTTTTTTTTTTTTTTTTTTTTTTTTTTTTTTTTTTTTTTTTTTTTTTAAATTTTAAGCTTTGAGTTAACGAAATTGAAACAGTATTTTGTGGAAAATACAGTTTTCAGAGAATCAGCAGCCATGATTTTGGACCAGTTGAAGTATAAACTAGTAGATCCAGTGGTGGGATGAGAACCTTGCACTGGAGGTGTTTTCTGAGCCTGTCTTCTGCTCTGGTGTGCCAAAGGCTGAAACACAATCTCTCTTGTCACTTTGCAGATCCCATGTAATCCCAGCAAAGCAAGGTTCCTTCACTGTGAGCATTCTGGCCAGCAATAAAACCCTATGTTTGTGACAGACTAATATGATTGCATTTCCCAAATTAGTTGTAACACCTCATCTAATTTAATTAAGTGATTAAATTTTGACAGTAACTTGAAGGTTTAAGGAGACTGAAGAAAAAAAAAAAACCTGGTGTTTTCAGATTCCCTTCACAATATTTCCAGGGATTGTTTTGTTGCCGTTTATGTGATTGGTATGTCTGCATCAATGACATACTTTGGGTTACAAGTTTGAGGGTGTTCAGAATTTCTATATATCAAACAGGCCTTTTCTCTGCTACCTGATGTATGCAATTGTCTAACATTTACCCATTCTAGTCAAGATACAGTATAAACATGTAAATGCTGCAGTTTGGGGAGTAACTTGGTACATGTGTTCTCTCAACCTTCAGGAAAATAGGTTTTCAGCCAATCTGAAAGCTAATTGTCTCTCTAAAATGTGACAAGTGCAATATATTCCTCTGTATGCAGCCTAAATTTCTGCCACATAGCTGCCTTTTTTGTTAGGGTAGTGACGATTTTACGGTTGCTCATTGTTTAGCACAAATGCTCAATTTAAATTTTAGTTTTTACAGAGAAAAATAATATATTAGAACAGACCATCCTTTCTTGGACTTGTGCGCTGTGTGCTTTTCATGTCCTGTCACTGCTTATATTCTGTTTTTCTTCCTGTATACTCTTCTTACAGGTTACTTGGAAGTTGTGAACTTTATGGCAGAGACGGAGGCTGGGGCTTTTAAAGTTGCTGAAAGACAGAAGTAGCCCAGTGAATGGTGCACTGGATCAGAGGTCCAGGTTGTGCTTACTTTCTTCTATAGTTTGAAAGCTGCATATGGTTCTACTTTCTAATGTGTCTATGAAATACCTTGTACCAAAGACAGTAGAATACGTAGAAGTCGTTGGAATGGGACATTGTTCAAGTTACCTTAAGGTTGCACAGCTCCTAGTCTGAGTAGACCAAATATCTGGGCTCACATCTGGAACAAGTTTTAGCTTGTATTTCAAGCTCAGTCCAAAACATGCATCAGGAGAGATGTTCAGTGGTGGTTCAATTTTAAGTGCCTTAAAAATCTACCTGACATTTGGAATGGATTTGAGAACCATGAGCAAGGTTCCTAGGTTACCTGAAGAGAAACAACTTGGTGACACAGTTTTTTATTATTTATATGAGTTTCTGGTGCAAGAGTAGAGTACCTTGGGATGGTAAAAATAATCTGTACCTTCCTGTGCTTTCCAGGACTACCCTGGGAGTCTTCAACAGGACAGGTTCAACTGCCAGAGAAAGGTTTTGGGCAGAAGAGTTAGGCAGTGACTGAACTGAGGGACCTCCTGGACTAGGCCACAGTCAAGTAGTTAATTTTATTTTAATCTAGTTTACAGAATTATGTAATTGTGCTGAGTTCTTCTTCGTGGTGCCAAAGTCCTTTCTTTAATGCAGTTCTAGGTGAGGTCCCAAGTCTCCTGCTTCCCATGGGTTGTGATCAGCTCTATTCTCTCAAGGATCATACTCTGACTGTTTTTACTTTCATGATCTGCTTCAGAACAGAATTTCATGAAGCTGGATTATTAAATTTTCTTTCTATCACTCACCTTGTATTCAGACCTGTAGAGTTGTATATGTCTGGTTGCAGAAGCGAGCATAAGAGGAATATTCCCAGAACATGTGAGCACAATCATTTCTCCCCAGCAATCAGCTGTGTAATCTGGACATAACCCAGTTAATCTTCCCCGATTTGGCACCTCCTATTCTGTTTTTCCATTAACTCTGTAAAAGGTTTTTATCTATCTGATCCTTTGTTTATTCCCAAAACAGCTTGAAAAAGAGATGTCTTGGTTTTTTTGTCTGAGTTACCATGGCTGGTTGTTTCAGAGCTTACACAGAATTCCACAAAAAAGAGATGGACTTCTGGCATCAGTAAGATGATTCATTTACAAATGCAGTGGGGACTGCTCTGGAAGCTGTTTTAATCAAAACAAGATTGACAGGCATGAGAGACTTGTGGGAAATGTGAATGGGAAGACATGAGATGGTCTCTTTACACATCAGTTGCGGTTATGATGCTTTCTGTCACACAGCTCGTTATTTGTTTCTCCTACTTCTGCCAGCACTGCATGTTTAAATTACAGCAGGGTAAAGGGATTATGCTTTCCACAAATATGGAGATGAGTATCTGGACTGAGAGTAAAGTAATTTGATAAAGGAAGATGCTGGGTAGCTGGGGATGAGTATCCTATTGGATTTGGTCAGAGATCTCTGTCATTGCTGGAGCAAGGCGGGCATAATGACAAGAGTAGTCACAGTACACAGGGAGATTGTTTTTGTTTTGTAGGTATATTGGGTATTTGAATGGGGTTGTTTGTTTGTTTTCTCAGATGCAAAAGGATTATCCTGGATTAAAATTATCCTGCCAAGCACTGACCTGTAAGAGAAGTTTCACAGATCAAGAAATGAAAGATGCCTGTGCTGCCATTGCAAGTTCACGTGCTGCATGCATGTTTTATCACACAGGTAAGGAACACTTACTGAGTCAGACTGATGGTTCAGTGGCTTTTGGTCTGGTGTGGGTAGAATTGGCCGCCTATCACTGTAAGATGTGGGCACTATAGAACTATGCCTTTAGCTCTCCCACTTGCCATAACTGCCTGGATCTGTTGTCCTTGTTCTGACTGCTTTATGCTGCTGTTAAAAGGCCAAAGGATCATCAAGGTTTTCTGATAGGTGGAGAAATCTGCTGTGCAAGCCAGCTCCAAGGATTGTCTCTCAGTTCTTTGTGCCCAAGGGATAGTGTTCTGCATGCTGCAGAAACTCTGGGAAATCCCTGTGCTCGTGGGGAAGCACAGAGCATTGGCCGCTCTCTCACCTTTCTGAAGGCTGTTTGCTGACGTTGGAGGCTTCTCCTTCCTCTAGGACAGCACTGAGCGGAGGATAAAGCTACTTGAATTTCCTCCTGCTTGCACTCATTATTTGCATTTTATGTGCTACCAGAGGTATTGCTTTTCAGTGAGTTAATAGTTCATGGCATCTTGCAAGTGGAAGACAGAATCCTAGCCCATAGGAGTAGCTTTAAAAACAGTTGCCATTATTTGTAGAGCAGCAGTGTGCACCAGCTCCTGACCCAGTGCACTGGAGCTCTGTGGCACCAGCACATACACCTCTACTGCCTGTTCTGCCCCTTTCTGTGTTCCTCTCTTTGACCTGTTGGCTTTCTAGAACTGGAGCATACTCTCAACGTGTGAGCAAAGCTCTGGCATGGTGACACCTGCATTAGTAATGGGATCTCTAGATACTACTACAAAAAAAAATATTTCTGCATGTGCTCCTTTCAGCCTGGTCACTTAGCTCCAAGCCCATTTTTCCTCCTTTTTAATAAAAATCACTAAATAAAAATCACGCTGCACCAGTATTGTAGCAGCAGGAACAACAATCTCACTCCACCAAGACCTGATTTTTCCTTGCAGAAAAACAGTGACTTTTTTATCAGAACTGCAAATATTTGATAGCTGTAATAGCTACACTGAAGGAATTGACTACGCTAATAATGTTTTGTTCTTTCTCCTCAGTTTTTCTAAAGCAAAAGAAAATGAGAATAGCAGTCTTTACCCACCCTCTCCTCGGCCCACAAAATAAAGAAAAAAGAAAAAAAGAAAAAAAAAAAAGGAAAAGAGAAAAGTCTTGGGCAAACAGAAACAGGAAAGAAGATTTGTTAGGAAACTCTGAAAAACACCAAAGAAGAATGGTGAAAGCTAATTGAAAGTTACCCACAAAGTATACTAAATAATATAGCATAGATCAGCCAGAAGGCAGCATAACCTTTCCTGTCCACAGACTAACTCATCTTACATCAGCCAGAGAGGGATTACACCAGGCACTTTATACCAGAGGGGTGATGGACAGCGTGACAAGACAGCAATTTCCTCTGTTTGGAGTAGCTGGAGTAGTTATATTCAAGGTACCTCTCAATCTATCTGTAGATGCATATTTGTGAAAATCCAGTCCAAATTTAGGCAATGCCTTTGTTATAAGGTAAAAAAATCTCTCAAAATCTGGAACACCCAGATACTTGCTAGCTGCATCGAGCAGGCAGAGAAGGGGAAGTGCTTTTCCTTTCATCCAAATGCATTCACTAATTGATTATAATGTCAGACTTAAGGAAAAGAAACAGACTATGGCAATGAAGAACTAAATCATTAGCTGCTTTCACTGGTGCTCAAGATCCTGAAGTAAAACCTAAATAAATAACAACTAAAGTGTCCTTTAGTTGTGAGATTTCATACTATGTTGTTGTGGTTTAACCCCAGTTGGCAACCAAACCCCACACTGCTGCTTGTTCACTGCCCCCCTCTCCAGTGGGATGAAGGAGAAAATCAGAAGAGTATAAGTGAGAAAACTTGTGGATTGAGATGAAGACAGTTTAATAGGTAAAGCAAAAGCTGCACTCACAAAGCAAGGAATTCATTCACCACTTCCCAAGGGCAGGTAGGTGTTTAGCCATCTCCAAGAAAGCAGGGCTCCATCTTGTGTAACAGTTAGTTGGGAAGACAAAATGTACCTTTTATCAGTTTATGTACTGAGCAGGGTCCATACAGTATGAAATATCCCTTGGGTCAGGTGGGGTCAGCTGTCCTGGCTGTGACCCCTTGTGCACCCCCAGCACCCTTGCTGATGGGGTGGGATGAGTAATAGAAAAGACCTTGATGCTGTGCAAGTCCTACTCAGCAGTGACTAAAATACCACTCAATTATCAACACTGTTTCCAGCAAAAATCCTGAACATGGCTCCATAACAGCTACTGTGAAGAAATTAAGTTTATCCTAGCCAAAGCCAGAACCCATTTTCATTAGATTCTTCAGAAAAAAACTGCAAGTCCCATTTAATGTTGCTTTAGAAAAAAATAACAGAGTAATGTAGTCACCCAGGTACAAAGGAAACAACTGCTGAGTGGAGATATATTTGCTCCAGTTAAGTACTGAGTTAATTTACTTTTTTCCCTTGGTTATACAAACATAGGAAACCTGTGGACGTTGCAGTGCAGGAAAAAAAGTAGCATTAAATCAGCATAAAATCTGTACTTGAATTATGTACAAGTCTATGTTTTAACACAATCTGCTACAGTATGGTCTGGTCGTGACTGGGAGTTTTGGGATACTAACTCAATCTTAATGTGTGATAATAGTGATACATACCTTTGTGAGGCACCGGTGACATTTTAACTTTCCGAATATAGATCAAATAACACTGGGTAAAATAGCAGGTGCATTTTATTTCTTAGATATATTTTCCAGCAGAATATGGAGTCATTGTGTGTGCTTGAAAAACCAAATGTTTATCTTAAGAAATTGTATTTTTTTTGAGATTTTTCAGGGAGAAAATGAATGGTAATTCCAAATATTAATAAGTAATTTCTCTGAAATATAAGACAAACTTCAGTGAACAAAATCAGAATGAAGAATTTAAACTTTTTGTTTGTTTGTTTGTTCTAAAACAATGTTTATAGTTTAGAATGCTCTGAAGGAACACAAGTGTTAATCTCTAAATTTTTCACAGAATTTTTTTTCATATACTGCTTTTTTTCCTTGTTCTCTTATTTAAACATACTAAAAAGAAACATTTTCAATACTTAACTTTATTTTAACCTGACATATTTGGATTACTAACAATTTACATTGCCATGAAATAGCAGACTACACCTATGAATCGATGTTGGACAGTAGTGTGCCGACTCTTGAAGCTGCAAGCACCCAACCCAGAAGGACATTTTTTGCCAGGTAGGCATGTAGCGGGATCTTCACTGTTGGAAAATCAAATGCCCATCATTTTTTCTCACTTTAGCTCATTTGTGTTTCGAATAGCAGCAAGTAGAATCTCAGTCCTCTGCAGAAAATTAAAACTATTAAGCAATTAATGAAGTTTTAAGCTCCCAAGTCAAAGTGTTTATTTCTAGGAGGAGCAAGTACTGACCAAATAGCAAAACAAATACATGTAGTGTCAAGGACCATGTGGAAAATGAGCCATTTCAATCAGACTTGTCAGTGCCACAGCTTTCATGACCAATAGAGATGCTCCTATCTAATCTTCTAAGATCTATATTTACCACCTGCTTATTTCTGCTAGTATTTTGATAATTTTGTACTTTGTATGCTTATGCACATTATTGGTCTCTCTAGTGCTCGTATGATTCCCATTTCGACACAGATTTCTGGGAATCTAAATCATGGTTCAGTTACCAAGACTACATTTGCTAGCCTTGAGATGACAGGAATGAAGATTTCACAGAACTCATTAAATGTTTGCATGGTTGAAAGAGTATGAACCAAACATGCTTTGCAAAGAGAATTGTTTGGTTTTTTTCCCCATTAAGGTTTTCAGGAGCATTTTATTCTCTTCCAAGAATCCTCCCTGACGAGGACAGGGGGAAAAAAAATCATAGCTCAGAAGTGACTCTCCTCTGCTTCACTGAAGTCTGACAGTTTTGTGTTTGAGGTTTCCTTCGTGAATACCATTTTCCCATTTTGCATTTACGCATCTCACTGAAAAGTTGTTTTTGAAATTTGAAGTGACTTCAACAGGACTCGGTGCACTAAAGCTGACCATTTTAAAGACTTTCCACTCACTGCTAGATGATATTTATCTATCTCAGTGTGCCTCCCATCTCTGCGGGTCATCAAGATACATGTAGAGAATGACCTGGCTCAAGAAGGGCCATGGAGAAGTCTGACATCATCGCACACAATAAGAAATCACTGTGGAGCTCCAAAATTAAGGACTCCAGTGTGTTTCTTTTGTAGCCAAATTGGGCTACCTGGCTCTCACGACCAAACACACTTGCATTTCTTGAGGGTATACTTCTTTCATTCTGTGGTGTGAGCAGCAAGGGAAGTTCCTCACTGCCTTACCACCCAGGAATTCGTGCCACTAGGTCTGTGTTCTTTGCTTTGCTTCTCTGTCACGGAGAGAAAAAGGGCAGGATCTAAATATGCTACCATCTCCTGCCAATCTAAGGTACATAGACAGGTAGGAAAAAAAAAAGTTGGTTTGTTCAGTGTGGATTTTTTCTTTCATTTCTTGTTTGTTTTTTGGTGTTTTTTTTTTTTTTTTATTTTATTTTTTGGGGGGTTTTTTGTTTGTTTTTAATGTGCATTATATGTGGTCTTGTTTGGTTTTGGGTGGCATTCTCAAAGGCTTGTAGTGACATTTGGGCTTACACTCACTTTGAAAGCCAGTGGGAACTGCTTGAGCACATATTTGCTGCAGCTGTCTAAGAAAAAGGAAAATATCTTTCATTATTTTGTCTTAATAAACACGCTAAGCATGATACACTAGGTATAACCTGTATGTCCTTTACATCTCCCATCAGTGCTCTGCAGCAGAGACAATTTTTTCTGTGCAGTGGGGTGGGGAAGCTGAGGAGGAAGAGTGCAGGGATTTCCTGACTCCTGGAGTTCAGGAGAAGAGGTGTGACAGCACAAACTGCACATCTGCACCACAGCAACCTGGGGCCTAGCTTGCTGAGTTGTATATGCACTACAGTTTTGGCAGAAAACTGGAGCAGATGTCAGGGGTGCAGATGAGTGAGATACTGGGGTCTGATCTGTATGAATCAAGGCAAAATACCTCAGCCCAGTGACTTGGGGGACTTGATTGCAGCCTTCTGACAACTGAGACTGATATCCTTAGGCTGTATAGAGTGCAAAGAGGTTGCTTCCTACATGTGCAAAATTATGTACAGCATTACAGGTCCCAAAGTCTTCTGTTGTGTCTGGTACCAGGGAGGCTCAATACTCAGAGCTTTTGGACTTCTCTGACTCTTGTTCATGCTTGTTCGTGTTAGGATTTTTAGGGCACCAGTGTCACTGATGTGACAGAAATTAGCTGCAGGTTAGAAAGACCCTAACAACTCATATTTGATAAATTGTAGTTTTCTTATGATGTGGGGTATCTTACGGTGCTATGAAGTACCTCCCTTATTGGTCTCCTAGTCATTAAATAATTCCTCCAACTCATTTTATGTCTTTCTGTTGCCAACTTTGAGACTTATAGTGCTTTCTCAGTTAAATCATAATCTCCTAATGATCCAGCTGAATTTTTATGTCCAACCTATCCCCCAGGAGACTTCTATACACACTGTAATGATACTGTTTGCTGGGCGCTGGCAGTTAAGTGTTCTAGCACCTCATTTCACAGCATTTGATACATTTCTGAGAAAGCAAGCACTTGGACTATTTATGAGAAATCAGAATGGCAGGTGTGGTAAGACTGCAAACACAAAGCACATGCTTAGCTTTAGAGGCTCCAAGCTTTACCCAAAATGAAAATTCCTCCCTATATCGGCTGGGCTTCATCTCCCTTGCCACTGCTATTGCTCCATTACTTATTCCATTATTGCAATCAGCATGAGTGAAGAGACTGGAGGTTCGGTACTGGCAGCTGTATGGCACAGCATAAGGGAGCCTGGAGGGTTTCTGACCACGTCCTTTAGGTTGCAGGCTCTTTGGGAGGTCTCACACAACCTGCCTCTTGTACTTTTTGTACTGCATTAAGTAAAGTAAAACAACCAAATGAGTCATTTTAGGTGGTTTGATTTTTTGAAAAACATGGTGTTTCTGGACTGTCAGAAACAGAATTGCAAAAGTAAATGGAAACAATCCCCACACAGTTTGAATATTTTCAGAATAAAAGATTGTGCCATTACATTTTAAAATATTTTTATTTTCACTTAAGATTTCGTTTATTTAGTCTTAAATTTAAAAAGTAAACAAATCAAGTTTGGGATGAAGCACAGTATTTTCTTAGTTTTTCCATTAACTGCTGAGAAGAAATATTTTTAGTACAAAACTAATAGGTTTTTTAGGATCAGCATCTTTCTACACATGCTTGCACAAACCAACATTTTCAGAGGTTTCCAGTCCAGTTACTCAACCAAAAAAATCAATTACTAGCTGAGCCCTAGCTAGGAGGCAAACTAGTTGAGGTGAGGGCAGCTTTCATTGCTTTGCTTGTTTCTTTCTCTTCTTGCTCAGATTCTGGCTTGCACCTCGAGGCCAGGTACCTGCTGTGGGAGGCACTGCTGGGTATCTCCTCCTTCTGGCAGAGGGGACATCCTTCTGTAGCTGCTGAATTGCTTATCAGACTTTCTTCTTCACGTTGTTTCTCCTGACACAGGGGTTATGAATTCATCTCCCCTGCCACAAAGCACTCAAGGATAAGACACCTACATGACCTGGTTGTGAGGTGTCATTGCAGCTGTTTCGGGGCAAGTGACCCAAGTTCATATTCTGTTCTTTGCCTGTGGAGGGTTGGCTAGCAAAAAGCTAAGAACAGGCAGAAGAGATGCAGTAGGTTGGATGTCTCTGTGCTGCCTCTTGGGACAATACATTTCCCTCTGCTGTGACAGTCCCTGTGTGCCAGGCTGGCTTTTTTTTCAGTTTTATATCAGGATTCCATGGCTCCTGCATTCATCTGGTAACATTTTTCTTGCAATTCCATGTTATAAACCTGTAAGCTGTAGTCCAAAACATGGATATAATGTTGTGCCTCTTTTTGATTTCAAATGTCCCTCTTTTTTTGGGGGGGTGTGGATGTACTAGGCAAAAAGAGAATTTTTTTCATTATTTTATTTTATTTAAAATCATTGACATGGCTCTCTTCTTCTGAATGTTTCTTCTTTCTGAGCACTAAGGTCATTGTACAAGATAAATTTCTCTTTTGAAAGCTGAATTCCTGCACAGCAATGCAATTCAGTGTGCCCATAATTTTTAAGATATACTGAGGTATTATGGAATAAAGTATTAACTAAGGAAGATGGCAGAGTTTGAGGGAGCCATGTTTTGTTTTTCTGGACAGGCAAGTGTGTGCTGTGTGCATATAAAACAGTAGTAATTGGTGTTCTCTGCAAGCAGGAGGATTGAGATTTCTGTGAATAATTTAAATTTCTTTTTAAAACGCATCATTTTCCCCTTTCCCTGTGTTATAGTTTGCTTCTTCATTTACTTGGTATAGTTCCTTGGTGTTTTGAGAAATGCTGTGTAAATAATAAGCTAACAATTCCTATTCATCTACTCTTGTTCATGCTGTTTGAGATCATTAGGCGGACACTGGGCCCCCTCCTATCTGTGTCAAATTGCTGTGTGATTTCTAAATAATGATTTTGTGTCATATAACTTAGGTTAACTGAAACTCCTGGACTGAAAATATAATACCGATACTTTGGTACTGTAAACATGTGTAATGAAAGGCTGCCTTATGTAGTGCAGTCTCTCTCATACAGGATTTGCAGATCTTAGATGATTCTCAATCACCATATTACAACATCCAGGATGAGATTTGTACAGCATCAGTGTCATGCTAGTCCCTATTAAAATCAAAGGGCGTTTTTCCACTGGCTGCAATTAAAGCAGCTAGACAGCACTGAGCCTTGAGGATAGAGGCACATCCTTCCAATTACAGGTAACTCAATCAAATCCCTTTGTATTCTTGTTTATTTACTTAATGAATGGATATCACACGAGGGTATGTGGTATCCCCCCATCACGGGAAAGAGCAAAGCAAGTCAGGTTGATAATCTGCCGTCACTGCTTGCAGTGGCACAGCAGTTTCTATTTATTGGCAGGAGAGGAATGTTTTGGAATGTGAAGTTATGCCATTACAAAATACCCTCTTAACTATATCACAACAATTCATTAAGTTGAGACCCTAAGTCATAATTTAATAACTCTAACCCAGAAACAGCCAGAGGAGCCTATTCTGAGGCTTGCAATTATGTTTCTCCATCTGGGCTGAAGTAAGCTTTCAAACTCTGATTATTCAGATACCTACAGGTAAACTTTTCAGACTTAGTGCAAAGAAAAGGATTTGCCAGACAGGGAAAACTTGTCAAACAGTCTTTAAGCTCTCCTTTTTTGGGAATTGCAAGCCTTTTACTTGTGGGCACAGAAACAGCATTTCTGTGAAAAGAGGTCTGCTAAATTATGAACTCTTCAGTTTGAAAATGCCTTAAGTTGGCTTCTGCACAGGCACGCAGTTACATGCAGGAAGCTGTAGGTCACCAGTAAGGCTTATTCCCTCCTGAGAAGTATGAGCCACACTATTTCCCCAAAGCCATGATAATATTTTGTTGTCACTGTTAGACCCAGCCTTTAGTGACTGCTCAGCTGTACTGTCATCCAGGAGGCAGAGGGGACATGGTAACACTGACTAGTGCTTCCAGCTCAGACTAAAGGTACTAAAACATACTAGGTTATTGAAAAAAATAAATAAATGTTTCTTGGGGCAACCCATGATACCTTACCAAGTGCTGACCAATATATTATGGCAACATATGTCCATCTGCTCCTATAAGGGCTCTGTCATATAAGAACATCCTTGCTAAAATGTTTTGTTCGGACATGAGTGGGCCTGCCTGCTCCCTGCCTTTCAGCCAGCACAGAGAAATACTGAAAACTCGAGAGGAACATGGACTGCCGTGAAAGCAGGAGGGGACAGGTCTGTCAAACGGTGTAAGCAGGCCAAGGGAAGGCAAGTCTCCCTACGGAAGGATGGCAGGTGTCTGAGCCATGCTTACTAGCTGTTTCCCATATATGTGGGGCTCATGTGGCTGGACAGGCTGTTTGCCTCCCGGCTCCCTCAGCAATCCGTGGATTTGCTTGCCAGTTAGAACCAAAGTTAGCTGAAGGGCAGGGATTGCGGAATAAAATGTTCCTAAAACATAACTGAGAGCTCATGATGTGGTGGAGGAGAAAGACATCCAAACTGATGTCTTCACATTGGAGAAGAGGGCAGCAGGAGCCCAGCTACTTTAATTAGGCACTGGAGAATCTGGACGGGAGCGCGCTGCAGGAAAGCAGGCTGGATAGTTCACAGACTACTTGTTATTAGGAGGGCAGCCTGCGGGGGCTCGGGGCTTGCAGTGGAAGTTTGTTTATAATGCAGCACACTCTTCCAATCTGCTGTAAAGGAAACCTGGATGGGGTTTAGAAATCAGATTTAACTCTTTGCTGGAACCAGTCCAAGCTCAAAACAAAACACAAAGCAAAGCCGAGCCCCTATTCTTCTCCTAACGTTGCCTGCTTGCTCTTGTAGCTTTTCCTTGTCTTGGACCTGAGATTTGTTTCCTGTGAGTTGTGTGGGTCACATGCACTCCTGTGAATATGATTTGGATTTGTCAAGCTGTCTTGTCAGAACAAAAGAGCTATTTTTGCTCAGGAACTTTATGATCCCCAACCTAATGGGGAGAGATAGGGCAGCAAAATCTCCCTATAGGTAAAAGATCCTGCTTCCCTGAGGTTTTAGAGCAACTTATTTTATTTTTA
Organism: Empidonax traillii; assembly: GCF_003031625.1. NCBI lineage: Eukaryota > Metazoa > Chordata > Aves > Passeriformes > Tyrannidae > Empidonax > Empidonax traillii. The sequence continues at coordinate 202,915 of NW_020955903.1, read as the reverse complement.
CATAAATATAAATATAAAAAGAATTTGAATGTGCAGAGGGTAATCTATCATGCAGGCTTCTATGATCCCTTTAGATGAAAAAAAATTAATTTTAATCTCTCAATGTTTGTGCAAGAGGGAGCAGTGGTATTTATTTGGCAGGTGTGTGAGCACGCTCTCTCTGAAGCACGCAGTAAAACAAAGCATAACAAATCTGTATTTACAAATCTGAGGAAGCCTGCACTGCAGTCAACATATTAAAGTTCTTTCAGCAGCTTGAGAGATGATTTGCATTGAGCACCTTAGCCCAGGTTTACTGAGACAGAGGAAGGTGTTGACACAATATGTGTTTGAAACATTGCTTACGCTTTCTCACATGAAACTTCAGCTGTTTCTTCGAAGTTGGCCACATGCTGAGATGAAGCAAAAAAATATATTAAAAAATTCCTTGTCAGATGCTTTGCTAGATGAGAGAGAAGATAGGAAAACAAGTACAGAAATGCAGAGGAATTATTTCCGCCCATTAAAATTTTGAGTTTGCAGTCTCTTATTCACAAATTTAACTAAAGGAAGAAGATCAATATCAGAACTCTGCTAGCAGTATTAGTCGCTGTATGCGTGTGAGAAATCAGGAGCTGGACTTCAAAGTGCTCTTTATTAGTGAAGGTTATACTGTTTAATACTTAGAGAATGCTGCTTAACAGAAAGAGATAATTAGAAAGCAGAAGTAAATGCCACTGCTCCAGCAGCATGGAAGAATATAAAATGCCATTGCCATGTGCAGCAGGCTGCAAAATGAGGAAACCCGTCTGGGAAATAATGGTTCAGAAAGTCACTGTGTTAAGGAATAATGGAAGGGAGGGCTGCTCCACCCTCTCATTTCCCTTGAGGAGGTCAATGGAAAGACAGATGAAAGGGGGGGAAGCAGCTTAAAGATTCCGTATGTTTCGTTTTCAGGTAAGAGGAAACAGAAGGAAAATGTACATTCCCCCTGGGCAAGGGACGACTTTTTCTCTTCTCCTGCTTAACTGTTTGCTGCTTGCTTTTCCCTGGAATCTCCTCATGTAATATTTGAATTGAGGTTGGCTGTTTTCCAAAAGAATCGTATCAGTTCCTGTAGAACCAAGGGTTTCGTAAAGGCATAGAAGATCTGTATTACTCACTTGGCCAGATATGATGTGCACATTCCTTCCAAATATAATAGTTTCAGGTGAAAAAGTCTGGGAAAAAAAAAGAACTAGTGTATAAAGAACTAGTGCACATTATGGCTCCTGTTCCTTTTAACCAGCACAGTCTGTTTCCTCAGATTTGGTAATTCTGACAACCCCAAATTTCTTTCAGTGGAGCAAGGCCCACCAAAATCATGATTTAGTTGCTTGCAGGAAGGATGGGGCTGACATCTAACATGACTAATGGAAGACAGCAGTGGTGTGTTGTCCCTTCCACATCCCAAGATAGATCCTAAATAGACAGTTTGAAGAGTTAAGATCGAGTGGGCTGGAGAGATGACAGTGTGAGGCTTCTCTAGTCTGAGAAAGCAGGTAGAAGAGATGTCAACAGGATAGTTGCTTCCCTGTCTCTATTGGCTCCCTGTTGTGCTAACTTCCAGAGGAGCTATGAGGCTGGAAAACAGGCTGGATCAGGCTCCCAGCAGCTCCTATTGTCCAATAAATCAGTCCTAATGGAGCACAAGGACAGAAAGTTGTCTTAGGCATACAGGCTTGCTCCTGGAGGGAAGAAGGAGATTTACAGACAGGTACACAGCTAGAAGAGTTGCTGGCTTTTTGCCATCTTTCCATACATTTGCTGATGAAGCCAGAACAAAGTGAATGAAATTAAATCTCATCAGGATCCTGCTGCTTTTAACTAACTTAGCCAGTCTGCTGAGACCCAATACTTGTGTCAGTTCTGTGTTTTTGTTTTGTTTTGTTTTTTTCTCTGAAGTATACTAGCCCCACCAAAAGAGGGCCAGAAAACCACCTGACCTCTGAGGCCCTGTTCAGATCCAGCTCTCTAAACGAGCCTCCTCTAGTAAGAACAGTTTCAGCTTTTGCAAGGCAAGTCACTGATATTTCTGCACTTAGTACGAGAACGGGTGGTCAGTGACAGCAGAGCTGATGGCAGCAGCGCATCTGCTGTCTTGTGTTATTGACAGGTGATCAGAGGGGCTCTGCTCTTGATTTGTATCACTTTTCAACTAACCAGAGAAAACATGGTATGGAAAAGGATTTGGGTGCTGGTTTTACATCCTTATGCTCATTTCCCACCATTTCTAATGCCTCTGTATTATACAAGAAAGGTAAGTAGTGCTCATATTTTCATCCCACACAGGGAAAAATTGTATTGCCTTAGTGCCTTTGAGGTTTCCCAGGTCTAACTACACTTTTATGGGGAGGAAAGACAGCCAAGTTTAGTGACTTCTGAGAGCTCCTCCATCTAGAAAGCCTTTTGAATAACATCTTTGTATGTGTCAGAGTTTGCATGACCTATCTTGTTCTTTGGATCCTTCAACTTTAAATACTCTACAGGTAAAGTTAAGTGAAACCTATTGAGTACCATCTTTTATGGCTTAATTAATTTGTTTTAGTTTGGTCCAAGTTTAAATATTTGCAAATGTTGAAGTTGCTTAAACTTTGGTCCCATGTCTTGCTGTGAATCACATGCAAATGTTTCCTTGGTGGAAATATTTTCTTTTTAGTGCTTCATATACACAGGTGACAAAACAGATGCAAAATGTGATACTGTCCATCAGTCCAACCCAGTTCTACCTCATTTGGGTTTGCTAAGCCTAGTTGCTGCTGCTGGTCGACTTGAAAAGGCTAAAAAGTGATTTTTCCCAGGTTCCCCTTTCTCCAGTGAGATTCATAGCTTTTGTGGTTCCGTTTGAGCACTGCATATTTATTGAGGTCCATTTTATGTCCTTTTGAATTGCACAGCATTCCACAACTTTAAATTGCACTGTCATAGGTGATAGCTGGGCCTGATTCAGTTCTATGGGAATATAAATAAACCTTCATAGTTTCAATAGTGTAAAAAGTATGTTACAGTTTTTGACAAATAGGCAAGAGGAAAAGCATGCTTATTTATCACAGGGCAGAGATACCTGTACAAGTTTACTGATGCTCTTCTGCATCAAGGGTATGCTGTCCACTTGCCTTAGTTCAGTCTTCAAGTCCTTCTGTGTCAAAGCAGAGTGTGCAAGTAACTGAACTGCCACCCCAGCAAGTGTGGTATCTATTCCAGCCTAGATTTTTTGGCTTCCATGTTTGGCAGAGATTATTGCACCTTTCGGGACTGTTTCTGCAGAGATCCTGAGCAGAAGGCTTAGAAGATAGGTGAGATTGCTCTCTGCCAGCACCAGCAGGTAGGACGGGATCCATCTCCCCAAATTTTTGGTTTACTGTCTGTATGAGTGTAGACAAATGAGTTCAAGTTCCTTATTAAAAAAGAATAATATTCAACTTTATGAAAGAGGTTGAGACCGTTTCATGACCTGTAATTGTAGACATGAATACAAATAATCAAATATTCACTTTGCCTGGAGACCTTGCAGGATCTGACTTTAAAAGAAAACCTGTAAAATGTGCAGTCTTGAGTGTTTGCTTTTTTGAGGATTTTTCTCCTAATTTCCTCAGTCAGAGATAAGTGGGTTGTCCTGGTGTGCCAGGAAACAACTTCTGCAAGGAACAGGAACCTGAAAATATACATGCTCTCCCTGCACAGACAGAAATATAATCCAGAACTAATCACTCAAACAATAGCCAACTGTGCTTTTGAATCTAATTGCAGCCTAATCTGTGGGGGACAGTAGAAATCAGTTGATTTTGTTTGCAAGGATCCACTAGAGTGGAAGCAGTGGGTATGTGACAGAACCAGGAACACAAAACTGTGGGACCTGAAACTTTAATTAACCCTAGGGATTTCTGTTCTGTCTCTTCTAGATTCCAGTAGTGCTTGCCAGTTCAGGTACTGAGAAAAGCAGTATTCGGTGAGTCCTACTGACAGAAGCTACCTGCTTTTTCCTGTGTGCTGTCACTGCGGGGAGGCTTTTGCTGGTAAACTTTTAGAACTGAATGTGATGCTCATGGTGTGTGCTCTCTAGCTAGACACACATCTCTTGTGCTTACAGGTCCCACAGCCAAAGGAGCTGCTCTTTAAAGTCTTCCTGGGCTGTCTCTTAGTACTGTTATGGAATTTGAGAGCAGGTGCTAGCTCTTTGGAGAGCAGATATTTAGATGGCAAATTCAATCAACAGCCCCAGCAAAACTGTAGAACAGCATAATTATAAAGTTTTAAAATATTCCTGTATCACTCGGATGAATTTTTTCATCTTCCACTCTGAGAATAACCTCTGCTCTCCTGTGGAAATGCATCTGGCATTTAAATGGAGTCTACATGTTTCCCTTGGACATTCAATTTTGGCTAAAGCTTTCAAAAGAAAAATAAAAATCAGACAAAAGACACTTATCCTGTGATAATGGTTCTGTTTCAGTTATGGTTTTTAATTATGCTAGCTGGCTGTGTAAACTTAATTGCATTAGGGGCTACTAATTATCTGATTAGGAAATGCTTGGCTGTAATAGCTTATTTTAATGAATTGACTATGTATGCATGTGATTTTCAGTTGTTTAGCTGTTACCTCAAATTGTTAAACTCCATCAGGTGCATTCTTTCTTTTTTTAACTTTTAATTTTAAATCTAATGTGTGAAACATGAATACATCACTCACAATCTTGAATGGTTGAATATATTTTGCTGCTTGTGGCTACCTGTGAATGATCCCATCTCTGTTGTCATTCATTTGTTGTGGTTGAGTTTGGATTTTTTTTTTTTTTTTTATCTCTTCTTTCCTCCTCACTGCATTTACTTCTGCTAAGTGACATGAGAGATTTTATTTAGAAGCTGAATTGTATTTAAGCTGTCTCCAGAAGGAGACAGTGAGGTATACTGCTTCTCCAAATTATCTAAAAAAAGATGGTGCAGAGTTAGTGTCTTCTGGCTAATGAATTTCGGAGGATCTGGTACTTCAGATCATCTGTAGGCCTGGATTACTTGGCTGAATGTAGGCTGTCACCTCCATCCTAGGGGTCATGGCCAAGTGATACTATTGGAATGAAAAGTAGAGACGTGAGCCTGACTAATCTCATTTCACCAGCTGCTTATGCTCGCTCTTGGGAATGCAATGAATTATAAATCTGCAAGTAGAGTTGTGGCCAGGAACATTTCTGAACAACTGTCCAAGGTAAAGCAAAGTGTTTGTTCACTTGGTTTCAATCGATTTTCCAGGAGTGATGTCTTAAAACATTTCTTGCCCTTTTGAGCACTTTCTGAATGCCAGGGGGATTTTGGAGTCATTGCAGAAATGATGATAAAGGAGATGAGATGAAATGGAAGAAATTTGAGGTGTTTCAAGCTCCCCTATTCATTTAACCTTTCCAAAGTGGCATATGAGCTACCCATATGTTTTTGAAGCTATGGAAAACATAAAAATAATTTGGCATAGACTGAGAATTTTTCTCCATGTTTTATTTAAGATAACTTTCGCTCTTGATTTTTCAGTGCTGGTTGTGCTGAACAAAATCTGTGCTCACAAAGTGAAATATAATTACCTCATGTGGCAGATTTTTTGCCTCTGATTAGGAGCTGGTTTAAAACCTGATTCTTCTTGGTGCTGAGAGAAATGTCTCTGGAGAGACGCTGTTATATATGTGCTTTAACCTACCCTGATGTTTTAGGACCTGAGGAGCGCCAACTTCTAGATCTGTTTGCAGGAAAATTTCCATCGGAGCTTCCCAGTTGTGGTTCAGTCTTGTTCCCATGCCCAACTCTTGCTTTGAGTTCTGTCTTCCTTTACTGTGCTCTTCCCCTTGGTTGCATTGAAAGTGGGTTTTGGAACCCAGAGAGGTGGTGGATTCACCATCCCTGGAGGTTTTCAAGCAGAGATTGGATGTGGCCCTTAGTGCCATGATATAGTAATTGGAGTTGGATCAGGGGTTGGACTTGATGATCTTGGAGGTCTTTTCCAACCCAATCTATTCTATGATTCTATGAATATTCCCAAAGAATAGCAGGCAGTCCTGCTTAATAAACAGATGGAGAGGGCACAGATGCTGTTGAATAAGACCTGTGTCATACCCTCTGTTCCCCCTCCCCCTTACTTCCCTTCTCCAATAGATATGCCCAGGACAGCTAGTCTCAATTCCTCATTTTGGGTTTCTTTACTCAAAAATAAGCCCTTTAATTTGCTTGTCCTCTGTAGTACGTAACTCTCAGGAGTTTGTTGATGACTAAACGAAACCTCAGACCCTTTTGGTTCTGCTTCAAGAATGAAGTGGAAACCTCTAACTCTTCACACCAGCAGTACTGCAGAGCACTTGGCCTACTTAGCAGCAGTCAGTAGGAAGATTTTTCTGTGCCCAGTAGTGCTGGGACCCCCTGTGGTACGTGGGGAGGTGGGAGAGGTGTTGACTTGCTAGGTCTGAGTGAAGTGTCGTGGGATCAGTTCACAGGATCTCTGGTTGATCTTCTGGATTCCTTTGGTTATGACTTAATGGATGTGATTTTTCTTGGATGTTTTTGGTCTTCAAGTCAAACGCTCCCTTAAGCTCCTGTCCAGTCTGTCAACATTGCATTTTATCAAAGCAAATGCATAAACAACAAGCATTTAACACATATACCTCCATCACCATGTTCATAACTTGCTTTCAGTGACCTCAAACCTGGCTTGCCAGACAGGTTCCTGGCTCAGGTGGAAGGCAGAAGCTGAAAGAGGGCTGTCAGAAGCAGGTGCAGGCAGCATCAGAGATCCAGGCAGCTCTGGTGGGTGCTTCAGAGCTTTGGCCTTGCGGGACAGTCTGGGGCCTGAAAAAATGGTAGCAACTCTCTCTTGTCAGGACCCAGGGGCCTCTGTCATGGGTTAGGGGTCAACCCAGAGAGCTGTGTAATGGGCTTTGGTCAGCAGTCAGCATGCAAATTTGAGATCAGATACAGAAAAGAGAATTCTGGAACTGGAGGAGGAATATATGAGGACAGGGAACGAGGCATGGCTGTGTTTCTGCCCTTCTTTTAGTGACAGGTAGTGGTAATAGGGGATTTAAAGCTTGCTGGACAGCTTTAAATGAGCTGCATATCCTGATGCTTGGGTGAAAGGTGTGCAAGATGTATCTCCCCTTGCCTGTTTAGCCTAGGACAGCAACAGCAGGTCTACGGACAGGCTGTAGTGGTGAAGAATTATGGCAGAGGTCAGGGTGGTTTTTCCCTTCAGCAGAAGGATCTCCAGGCTCCTGCTGAGGTTCCCTGAGCACATATGACCTCAGGTCTGAAGAAGGGCTGGTACAGCCCTGCACTCTTTGGAAGGGCAGCAGCATCTGCTCTAGCCTGCCTGCGGGAGAGGGTGAGCTGCACAAGCAGGGAAAACTGCGGAGAGAAAGAACCAGAGGAGGAGAAAGCCAAGAGGCAAATACAGCTAGAAAGAAGGGGTTAAGGTACCTGCTTCTGTTCAGTCTCCTGTCACTCTCTAAAAAGCTTGCAGAGAGCAATTAGGAGCTAGAAAGTAAACCTCTGTCCTGCTGCAGTCTCAGCTTTTGGTGCCAGGTGCTGCAAGTAAAGGCAGGCACTGCCACTTCATATTTAATTGCTGTTTGGTGAATAAGCCTTTGGTTTTTTTTCTCCTTATTGCCACCTCCAGAGTCTGCAGGTGGAAAAGCCAGAAGAAATAGCTTCAGGAACTCTTAACATGACAGCCCTGCAGGGCTGGTGATAAGAATTAATCTCAGGCATATTTCTTTTTCTTCTGCTGTTTTTGGAGACAGAGGGGAAATAAGGGGAAAGGTGTGTGAAGATACTCTGAGATAGGCTCTTCTCCTTTTTTTTTTTTTTTTTCCTAAAAGGCTGATGTAGCTATTAGCTGTCTGATGACAGAAAGAATATAAATGTAGATAGAAAGAATTACAGTGTAGTTATATATTTTAGGGGAAAAAGGAAAAAAACCAAGATGGATCTTTGTGGTTTGCTCTTAGATGGTTTTCAAGGGAGTGGTACAATCTATAGTGCCAGATTATGTGGGCTCTTTAAAGAGTATTTTTCTAATCGAAACAAAGCTTTCTTCAATGTTTTACCAAGATTGTACAACATAAGGATGTAATGACAACTATGTATAGGCATTTGCTGTGCTGAAGGTAGCCAGTAATCTTTAATTTTCTGTATGGATTTGCATGGCTGTGTTGAATATTATTTCCATCTTCAGAGATGCAGTTATGACTGTTCCCCTCCTCAGTATCTGATAGCATTAATACCAAGATTAACTTTCTCTTTTCCTTCCTAACAAAAAAGAGATTGATGTAATAAAAAGCAAATTAATAGAGGCTGCTTTATGGGAGTGGCCAGCTATAAATACCCAAAGCATTTCATGTTAATTATAGTTTTGAGGCCTGCCTTGAAATTTTCTAGTTTTCCCTCTAAAATATTAAAAATCTGACAGTGATGGGCTGGAAAAGAATCTTAAGAGAACTGCTGCTTCTTTTCATTAATTTGATACATGATTTTTTCAGCAGAAGATTTTCAGAGTTTAAAAATTCAGGAACTTAGAACCTGTAATATCTCACCTCCCACATTGATGAGGTGTAGGTGAAAAAAATGTCTAAAAAGTGTTTGTAAAAGAGTAGTAATAGCCAGTACAATGACAGTAGTTTTGGAGGAAACAAATTATTTACAGATGTTAAAAATATGATTAATCATGTAGAAATGGAACGGAAATTTACATACCGTGAAAATCGCAGATCTAATTTGTTCCCAGAGGATATGTTTAAGTATAGCTTAATTTGTTTTTGACTTTGCAATGAAGGACAATAAAAAGGCAAGATGTTTTGTGTTAAAATTGGTAAAATACAAGGTTTGTGTACTTCCCTACTGGCTGAGACTCGATATTCAGGATGATGCCTTTGAATCCTTCATGATGGGGTGTGGTTGGCTCAACCAGAAACACAGTGCAGCAGTGAAGACCCCAAAATTATAATGCGGTGTTGGTGGCTGGTATGCACCTCAGGACAGAAGTTACAGGGGAATCTGTGACCTTGCTCATGAGTGCAGGACGGTTCCTGGAATCCGCCTTCCATAAAATCACCCTGATCCTTCTCTGGCTTCCCTGTCAGTGTTGCTGTAGGCTGCAACAGTAGCATCTGCCCTTCTGGTGCTGCTGTTGCTTACACCAGGGAGATTCTTCAGGTGTAAGGCTTCCTTCAAGTTTAATATTAAAGAGCTGCTTGTTATCATCTCATAGAATCAGAGTGATTAGGAAGGGACCTTAAAGATCATCTAGTTCCAACTCCCCTACCATGGGCAGGGACACCTGCCTAAAGTTGCCTAAAGTCCCATCCAGCCCCAACCAGTTTGAGTGCTATTGTTGCTGAAGCTGAGACCCTTCAGTCTGAGCTGGCCCCAGACACATGGAAGAGGAGGGTTATGTCAGCCTTCTCACTCTGTTTAACTGTTTGGCTTCACGTAGGGATGAATGTTGTCATGTGAGCACAGAAGATAATGTATTTTCTGTGTGAACTAAACATAACAATTAGGCAGCGGGAGGAGGTCGAGCATCATGACTCTAAATCCTGGATTGTGAGAAAAATTTCCATAGCCCTAGATATTTAACACAGCTGGAGCTCTATGCCACTCTAGCTCTGTTGACATCGATCCTGATGTGGGAGAGTAGGAGGAGAATCATACTGATTACTGGTCTTTTGTGTCTTGGTCATTGTATTTTTCTGCTTCACTGAAATATTTTGATAACTGGGAATGATCTTTTAACTGCGCTTGAGATAAATGCTTCTATTTAGCCTGGATTTTGTTTTATTGCACAACATACAATGTGATGCTGCACTTTGAAATATCTTGAAGCACAATGCAGTAAGCCAGGAATAGTTTTGTGCATATATAACAAAATGCAAGTCTTTGCTGAAGTTGCAGACAGCCTCAGCCTTCTTTTGGTTTATTTTCAAAAGCTTTGCATGTGTACTGTGATGTCAGTACATGACTTTGTGAATTTGATTTATTTTTGAAAACTTCTTGTAGAGGTTTAAGTAAAGTTTCTATTTGAGTTAGAACATCTTTTCTCAGATCTAATTGATTTGTTTCAGAAAATAACCTAGAAATCTCCATACTGGAAGCACAACTACAGTGAAATTCATAGTTGAATTTTGCCCCACTTGAAGGTGGAGTGAAATGATGTTTGTTGTCCTTTCAACAAGATCTCAAACATGAAAGCTTTTAAGAAAACAGGGGAGTTGTCACATGTGAGGCTTCTGTACCTGACAATTAATTTAGCAACACAAAGACAACTTTTAAAAGGTATAAAAAGGGTCTGTTTTCACAGTAGTAAAGTAATTGTCAGTGGAATTCCAAAGGGTATGCGCTGGCATCAGTGCTGATACTCATTCATATTAATCTATTAATTCTCAATATCTTCATAAATGAAATGGAAAAGGTGCAAACTGTTATTAAGGACATGAATTAGTGCTATCAATAAACATTACTGACAGCAGTAAAGATGAAGGCCTACTGAAAAATTATGGAAGGACCCTATGAGACTCAGTGGCTGGACAATAGATGAGTAGATCAAATTAAACATAGATAAATGTTAAGTGATGCATGGGTGGGAAAAAAAATCCTAGTTTCATGTGTTATGTGGTGGCTTCTGGACTGGCCAGTAAATCCCTGGGAGGTAGATCTGGGCTTATGATGGAGAATTCCCTGAACACATCAGCTCAGAAGTCAAAGAGCAGAGCAGCACTGGCAATATTAAAAGTAGAATAGAAAGGAAAATAAAATCATGGTACTGCATGAAACTGAGGTTTGCATATTGAAAACTCTGTGTGGTTCTGCTCCCTTCATCTCAAAACAGATGTAGTACAACTTGAAAAAGTTTCAGAGAATAATTAGGGCCTGACAGAGGTGTTGGGGGAATATGATGGTTAACAACACTGAGTAGTATAGGAAAGGTGACAGAGTTCAGTTAAGTACAGTCTCTTTCACTTACAAGAACCTATGGTCCAGGTTCTAAAGAAACAAATACAGTTTTCACATGAGGTTTAATTATACTCCAGAAGTCTTTGTAGCAGGATGTTATGAATACTAAAAATGTCATGGTTTGTATGAAAAACAGGATGAATTCATGCAGGAGACAAATGGTTCCCCAGAGTCCTGGGGAGGTTTCTTGACAGGGGGGGAATTACTAAATATACGTGATCTGTTTTACCCTTTTCACCTAGGCATCTGCTTTTGGTAGTTGTCAGTGATAGGATACTGGCTCAGACAGACCTTTGGCCTGACCCACTTTTATGTCCTGAACAGATGGACTGCATCATGGTCTGTGTGATATTTATAAATTCTTACAGCCCCAGAAACTGAGGCCAAGAAATAGAATTTTACCAGCCTTTTCTCTAAATTGGAGAGATACAGATTTGATGTATGGACTATTCATTGAATAAGGAATTGCCAGAGTGATTACACCTGGAGAGTAGTGCTCAGTGTCCCACTGGAGTTCCGTGATGAGTTCTATTCCTTAGGAATCCTTATTGGGCCCTGTATTGTTTAGCGTCTTCATCAATGACATAGATAATTAGATTAAGCACACCCTCAACATGTTTGCAGATGACACCAATCTGTGTGGTGTGCTGACATGCGTGAAGGAAGGGATACCATCCAGAAGGACCTTGACAAGCTCAAGAAGTGGGCCCATGGGAATCTCATGAGGTTCAGCAAAGTCAGGTACAAGGTTTCGCACCTGTGCCAGGATATTCCCTGTTATCAGCAGAGGCTGGGGGATGAACAAACCGAGACCAGTCCTCACAAGAAGGACCTGGGGTGCTGGTGGATGCAATACTGAACACGACCTGGCAATCTGCACTTGCAGCCTAGAAAGACAGTTGTGTCCTGGGCTGCATCAAAAGCAACGTGGCCAAGGAAAGTGCAGGTGAGGGAAGTCAAGGGAGATGATTCTATCCCTCTGCTTCACTCCTGAGAGATCCACTGCTGGATCTCATGGACTGCTACAGCACTGGGGTTCTCAGTATAAGAAAGATATGGAGGAGATCCCAGAGGAGAATCACCAAAATGTTTCGAGGGATGGAGCACCTCACCTATGCAAACAGGCTGAGAGTTGAGGTTTTTCAACTTGGACAAGAGAAGGCTTCAGGAAGACCTTACAGCAGCCTTCCAGTACCTAAAAGGGGTAAGAAAGATGGGGATAAACTTTTTATTAGGGCCTGTTGCAATAAGATAGAGGGTAATAGTAGTGAACTAAAAGAAGATAGATTTAGATTAGATATAAGGAAGCAATTTTGTATCGTGTGTGGTGAATTTCTAGAATAGGTTGCCCAAAGAAATTTTAGATGTCCCATCCCTGGAAATACTGAAGGTTGGGCTGGATAGGTGTGTTAACAAATTCATCTGGTTTAATGTCCCTTCTCATTGCAGGTGGATTGGACTAGATTGGACTCCACAGGTCAATGGGGCTCTTCTTATTCACCTGTGGTACTCCAAGTGTTTCTCCAGGACTATCTTCTGCCTGCCATAATGAGAATGTGTTTGATGATCTCCTTGTGCAGGGGAGCTTGATAAAGCTTATGTCACACTGGAAAGCTAAAATCAAATTAAAACATGGGTAAAAATCCAGTGGGAAGTTGTTTTGGGGGATCTTTTATACATCTTTATATACATTTAGATGCTTTATCCATGGGCCTTCAGTCCTAAACATTCCTATTGTGGTAGGGCAAGATTGTCAGGGGATGCAACATCACTAGCAACCGTCATTCTTTAAAATCCTTCTATGTTTTGCCCCTGCGTTTTTGGGGAAAAAAATCCCATCCACCTCTTACCTTTTGTTTTTGAAAATAATCAGTAAATCACGGTGGTGTTTTAGTCTCTCCTGGAAGGTCATGTTTAATTGTGTATGTCATTTGTATGTAGCTGTGATCTGGTTATCCCTGAGTCTGCAGAAGTCCCTAGAAAGAGCTGAATAGATATTTTACACATTGATGTATAGGAAAAAATGTCCAGGGATACTTCTTATCTCCTCTGGCAGTGACTCTGTAGGAAACCAGTAGGTAGTGGGGAGGACAAAGGGCAGCCTCATATTTTTAATGAGATTTAACACAAGTGGTAGTGAATTGCTAGATTTTAATTTATATTCCTTCAATTAAAATCCTTAACCTCAGAATCCTGATGTTCATTCAGAGAATCTCATGGGAAAAAGTAAAATGAAATTCTGTCTTCGAATTCTTTTTTATTATGACAAAGCATCTAAAGCAGCAGAGTCTGGGAAGAATATTTCTTCCTACTGTCGAGATTGGCTTTATCTGGGTAATAGGTCAAAGCAGAGGCCTTCAGGGATAGCTTGAAATGTATTTTAGATGTTGCATGCACAGCAAAGACCTCCTTTAGCTGTCTTGCCTCTGCATACTTTGATACCATTATGACAACCTTCCTATCTGATTTTTTTCTGTGATTACATAAAAATTTCCCTCCTGGAAAAGTGCACTATAAACTTTAATTGAATTCTGCTCAGTTTACCACAGTCTCACAGGCAGGAGAAGGTTGTCATGGCTTTTTGTGTGCATTGTAGTTACCTCTGTTTTCTGAATGCATTTGAGAAGTTGGCAGATGTTAAGAAAAAAGACAGAGTAACAGAACCTGCCCATGCTATGGACTCCTCTTTGGACACTTGCATATGACTAGTATCCTCAAAAATGGTGCCTTCAGAGATGACATTCAAAAAAGTTCATGCACCTTCTAGCCATGCCAAAACCCATAGACAGCTATAAAACAATAAGAAAATATGTGAGTGCTGCCAGAAACCTGTATCCCTGTGGAATCTTTCCTGGTTCAAAAAACACGTACATGATCCAGAAAATGGAAAATGCCACAAGGTGCAAAAGAAGACAAGTCAAATAATAATCTTTGTTCTTCTGAGCAGACAGCAACCACAAAATCTATGAGCTGGTTAACCTTGAGTGTGCAAGCAAGAACATGCAGTCAAGGAAAACTAGCTGGTTTCTATGAAAACGTGAGCACATGTTTCTGTCTGGCAGTAAAGCCAATGCTTGAGACTGGGTGTTAGTTATTCCAGATCTCAACAGGAGATTTCAATGACTTTGGTGTCTTCTAGGCAAAGCAGGGCTAGTAAGCTATCATGAAGGAAAGAAAGGACCAAAATGCTGGCACATGAATCAAAGGCAACAGGCTACTGGTCACCCACATGATTCTCAGAGCATCTTGTGGGTCCCTTTGTAGGACTTGCTTAAAATGGAATGCTTTGGGTTTGGATGAGTATCTTTTGAGAAGAGGAGTCATGAATGTCAAATGATTGTTGGAAGAGGCACCCTGCAGGCATCAAGAAAGCAGTGAAGAAAGATTCATCTGAGGAGAAGAGTCTGCAATCACAGTACTGAATCACCGAGTAAGACTGCTGAACTTCCCCTGACTTCCTTCAAAACTGAGGTGTAGTTGGGCAACCACACTAACCTCTGGAGAAGTGCAATGTTTGAAGTTTGAGTGGTTTCCAAAAATAAGGTAAATGTTGATTTCTTGCTTAAACTGGCAAACTGAGATGAGTACCTCAATATTGTGAAACAGCCTTTTAACTCCTGATATGGAGGCAAGATTTTCTTTCATATAAAGCAACAATTTTTCATGGTAAACTTCTTTACAAAAAGTAGCCTCATTTTTATTTATGATGTAGAATTGGAACAGGGTAATGCTGATCTTCAGCAATCCTGTGCTCTGGTCAGGCATCTCATCTGTTGTAATACCCCTATTCAACTCATCAGCAACACACAGGCAGTTCAGAGTGATCTTGATTTTTTTCTAAATTTCTTGTGTCAGTCTTCATCAATTTGCGCTGTTTGTTTGTGTTACTTTTTTAAGCAGGAAAAAAAAAAGAAGACGAACCAACAGCAGGAGGCATTTTCCAGTCCTTTGATTCTGAAATTTTCTTTTGATTTCTAAAACAGTGCTGCTTAAGCTGCTGGGACTTTGTTCTGCTTATATTCAGTTGAGTAACAGTCCAGCTGATTCCAGAAACCTCTGCAATCTGCAGTGTCTCATTTAATAATGCAGAATAAACAGTTACTGATTTACATAATTTTTGTTTCCCTTGTTTCCAGTGCAGTTTCCTGATTACATTAATAAAATGATGCTTTTACTTTCTCACCTTTGAAGTTCTTACCTTGGAAGCTGAGTATATCTGCTTTATTAATTCAGTGCAGGTGACATTAGGAATGGGCCGTGGTCCATAGTGCACTAATTACAGGCAGATAAAACAGTTTCTCATTAATATGAATATGTAATCAGTTTCTTAAGAATAATGTCTGTTGTCTGCAAGGAAACAGGGCAACCTAATGCAAATTGCTCTGTTTATTTAGAAAAAAAAAAAGGAAGGCAGTCCTGGAGAGGAAATCAACTAATCAACTGAAGAAGACAAAAAACAGAAAGGGAAACGGATGGGGGAGAGATCAGACATCAGCCATTCGTGAGGTTGTGGTAATAGCTGAGATCTCCTCAGTGCAATGCACCTTTTCCAGACCAATCTTTCCTTTCATTTTTTTTTGGCTTTTGTTTGTTTGTTTTTTTTGTTTGTTGTTTGGAGTTTTTTTGTTGTTTGTTTGTTTTTTGGGTTTTTTGTTAAATCAAAGGCCTACCTAATGTTTCTATGTAATTCCAATCCCTGTATTGTGAAACTGGCTTTAAATTGGAACTGAGTAGAGGTTTAGAGTGGCATTTTGAATTTTTGCCTCCTAAGTTTTATTTCTCCTCATTTTATTTGCTGACTTGGAGGTCTTTGTATACTCTGTTTGGATCCTATAAAACAGCTGACTGATGTGGGCAGGAACGTGATCTGATTTGCTCTGCATCTTACACAGTACGCCTCAGAGTGACTGCACTCTGGTGTGACTTGCTAAATGTTATTGCCTGTCTCTTTCCAGGAGTCCTATGGGAAATATAGGTTCAAATTTAACCTTTCTCTTTAAAAAACAATGTATTTTTAATTTATTTATGTACCTGAATGAACCAAGTCCCAACAAATTATGGGCTGCTCTTTGCGCTTGCAAACCATTTGTTTTCATTTGGTCTATTAATTTCCCTTAAAATGAAGAGTTGACCGTCCCACTTGGGTTCCACTGTTTGGGAATTAAAGTCTCCACCTAGACACAGTTGCAATTGTGAGTTGAAAAGATAGTTGAAAGTGTGAGTTGACAAAGTGTAACTGATACAACCAAGTGGAACAAATGCGTATGTATCGAAGATGGCTGAATCTTGATTCTGACAGGACATGAATGTAGTTGAACATAGTGATGACATGGTTTGCCTTTCCAAATCTGCAGTATTGAGGAAGGCTAAATACCTTAAAAGCACTGGGCAGTTGTCTTACAGGTTGCTTATTAAAAGTTGGGCTCAACTATCCATATTTGAGTGATTCTGTATTCAGAATGAGCAAGCTTGCAACAGAGGCAGGCAAACGTTTTCTCTACAGTCATCTCTATCTTCATGCCGTGTGTTAGAGGTAATCCTCATAAATCTTAAAAGATGTGAAGGGGGTTTAGGTGTGGAATGCTTGGCATTGTTCATAGTGTTTTCCGCTTCCTTTTGGCATAGAATAATCTGTTATTGGGGTGCTCCAGGCGAAGGAAGCCTCTGTAACATATGCAATGCTGAAATGCCCTTCAAGTTTTGCTCAAATGTTGCCCTGAACAATGTACTTCTCCTTGTATTCTGTACATGTTCCTTCCCAAATCTTATACATTAACACCCTCCAGTACTGTATTAAGTAACATACCTAATATCTCTCAGTTATAGCTCATCCTTTCCTTGAGAGGAATTTCACGTATAGGGTGTTTATTTAGCATATTTTTGTTCATTTAAAAATAACTGAATTGATAACGCAGTCTCCAGACAGCTGGATTCCCTTTTTGTGTGACTTTTCCAAATAAACCAGCAGTCTCAACTGCATTTTGAGGTTCCATTCTGAGGGTGGTGTTTATGGGTAGTGAATCTGCAGGAAAGTAAGGAATTAAAACTTCCAGCCTAGTGAAAGCTTTGATACACTTCATCTGTCTCATTGACCAACACAATACCTGTGCTACCAATACTCTAAATGTAGCATTACATTTCTTCTCATAACTGAGAAAATACCTTTCCCTGTATCTTGTATTGATCCCCCTCTCAGGCTGAGTTTGCTTTACTGACTTGCACTTTTCACTGTAAACTTGCCATGGTGCTAATTTCCATTAGCTGGTCTGATTAGCTCGAAAAAATTACAGAGAAAAAGCAAGCAAGCAACCAACCAAAAAACAACCAGAGAAAAGCTCACGTGCCCCAAACTTGGGCAGCTGCTCTGACAAGGCCCTGAGACTAAAATTGTCCTGATGTAGTGCTTGTGTTCTCTTCCAAGTAAAATCCTAACCCAACCAAGCAATCAGACCACTGTCTCAGCTGCTTACCTGTACCTCACACCTTGCCACATGCATGTGTGCTGTCAGTTTAAGGTACATCAGAAGGTCACAGTCTGTCTTTTCTAACACAGAATGGTCAGTCTTCAGTTTTCGTCAGTGGGAGAATTAAAAAAGATGTCTGAGCGTGAAGGATGCATTCAAACTGTCTGTTGTTGAAAGGTCTGTGACATAACATCGATTTACTTGGCTCCTAGATTTCCTGGCCCCTAAGAAATTCAGTTGTAAAAACGATATAAAAGAAGCATAAAAATGCGGTGTGTTTTAATTCTGGTTTTCTGTTTGCTTGCATTCAGTATGCAAGGAGAGGGAACCGTTTTGATGCCAAATACACGAAAATACCTAAATTTGTGTCATTTAAGTGCCGAGCAGTTTTTTTTTCATTTGTAAGGTCGACCTTCTAGGCTAAACCAAAAAATGTTGAAAGTTTACATGTGGATGATTCATAGGAAAAAGAAACCACGTTATTGTGAAGCATGGATTAGATCCTTACCCCTAGCTCTTTCTTACAGAATTACAGACTGTGCTTCATGTTCAAGTCTCAGTAAGATCTCCAAAATAAGCTAAGGCTGAAGAAAATTCTGACAGGAGAAATATGATTCATTGAACTCTGATTTCTGTGTATCCTGTGGCTGTGTATGGCTTTTGATGTACTTTCAGCTTTGGATTGGTTTCTTCATTCTTACTACCACATACCACAGGATATAAACCTGGATGAGCAGAGTTAAGATGCAGTATTAGGAGTAAAGGCTCTTTGTTTGGTATATATGTGTTGGGTCATGCTAGAAGCTGGAAAATTGGAGTTATGTGTAAAACTAAAAAAAAAAAATAAATAAATTTAAAAATCAGCTTAGCATAATATTTTACTGTAGAGGATATATGAGTTCTTTTAAAGCTAGTGAAATAACCTTTGTGGTAACATCTTCAAAGATTAATATAGAAGTGGGAGGGTACAAATAAAGTTGCATAAAAATAAAACTCCCTCGTCTTGCCATGGTTCTCATATATCTTATGGATTTTCTTATGTGGATTCCCACAGAACTCTTGTCTCAACATAAATGCTGAAAGTTTACATGATTTTAAAAGAAATAACTAGAGAAATTTATGGGTCTAATAGATGCACCTCTGACTCAGGAAGTCTGAGTCACCTGTGAGACCTGAGATCAGTGAGACTGAGTGCATTCTGGGGAATGTGGCTTGGGAAGAATGTTAGTCATATCCAAGTTAACCTTGAAAGGAAACGATGCATCCAGAAGTGACTATACAAATGTGGTGTTAGGGCCAGCTTCTTTCTGAGCAGGACCAGCTGGCCTCCTGGTCTTGCTGTCTGGGAACCTGTTTCCTCTCTCCCTTATCTCCAAGGTGCTGAACGAGTTTAAGATACACCTGTGTTTTCTGTTTTACTTTTAATGCTCAGTCTCTATGGAAAGTGTTTCCTGCTTCTCTGGTAGCCCAGAGTAGTTCTAGTGCTCACTGAACCATCTACCTTCTGATTACTTGGGAGCTTTTATCTCTACTGCAGAACAGATATTAAACCATTTCTCATCCAGAAGAACGGATTGATGGCCAGACAGGGAAACTGTGATAGCCTGAGGCTTGTATAAACACAGCAGCAATTCCCATTACTGCAGCAGCCTAGTGACAAAGTTTTACACAAACATTTGTACTACCAAAGAAGGAACCTAGACAGCACTAGCAGGCTTCTCTGCAGTTTGGGAATGCAGGTTTAACTTCACACTCAGGCAGTGTTCTCACCTGAATGTGAGCAAGTCAGCCTGCCTGTGTTTTAATTCTTTCAGTGATAGTGTGGAAATACAAGCATCATTCCAGCAAGAAAGAGGCTAAAGACCACAGGGTGCCCTAATACTGTGCTAATGAATGTGTAAGTGCCATAGGCAGCAACAGGCAATGCTACAAGGCTCTTCAGTTTCTGGAATGAAGAGAACACTGTCTTCTTCTGAGTGTCTCTGTGTGTTCAATAGATGTAGTATTCTTTATTGAATTGACTGTAATTTCACTTGGTGGGCTTGGAGCAAAGGTTGCCAGTTGAGTATAATTATGATAAATTAATATTGTTTTGTCATTGTGGAATGCTATATTAACTAGCAGATTTCCCTGACAAACCAAAAAAATAATGTTTTTAGGGCAGTTTGTAGCAATCAGACTCTAATTTCAGAAGTTTCAGAACTATTACAAGTTTTTCACTCAGCTGTTCTCTTTATTCCTTTTTATTTTGCGAACTTTTTATTCCTCAAAGATAGCTTTATATTTGGCATTCTTCCTGAACATACTACACTGCCACACTACTAATGTGTCCGAGTGCTCTATTTTTACATAAAGCTTTTAAGACAGCTGCTGCCCTCGCTGGTGTTTGCAATGGAACATACATGCCCAGGCCCTGCTGTGGTTGATGTAATAATGTAGGCACATCCTGTGACTGCCCTACCTTTCAGTTATCATCTCAGCAGTCACAGTAACTTTCCTATATCAGCCTAAAGGGACTTTGTGTGGTAGGAGGGTGTAATTCTTTGATCTGTTCTGCTTCTTCCTCAGTACCTCTGAATCCTATGCTCTACTAAAACCTCTTCACCTCAAATGTTAAGGCTGCATTCTGTGTTGTGATTTCAAAGTCAGAGATTCACAGAAATTAGGATTGGAAGGAACTGCAGGAATTCCTCTAATCTTTCACTGATGAAGTGCAGGGCCAGCTAAATCTATTATCCTTCCCAGCTAAAAAAGGGGAGCTTTATTGGAAAGTATAGACATAGATCTTGAGATCTGTAATTGCAAACTTTTTCATCCTCCTGTATTCTTAGACCACTGCAGTTACAGCAATATTATTGTGATGTTATTTGTGGCAGATGATCCTGAAGACCCCTTAGGTCTGGAGATGCCCAAAGCTGTGTGTTCTGCTTCTTATCCAGAACACTCGGTGGAACTTAGCTCCTGGGGATATCATAACTGCTGCTGCAACACTGACCTTTGCCAGCAGATACACTGAGCTTATTTTGTGCAATTAAGGTGGGAAGGTGATAACATTTTCAGTACCACTCACTTTTACAGACAGTGATAAATACTTACTTACAGTGGCAACTGTAGAAAGATATTTAATGCAAGGAGAGAAAATGTCACTATAAATCATTGTGGCTTTGCTGGTTTGAGTTAATCCTGTTCTCTTAGGTCGACTGGGAATCTGGGCTTGTGTGCATGACTGTCATATGCGTAAGAATCACAGTCCTCATGAATAAGGTGGTTTTTTCCCCCAAAGTGCAGATACAGGGTTTTAATTTCATTAGAGGTCACCTTTTGTTTCAAAATCTTCTGTTTCCAGCAGAGCTACTTCAGAAATGGGCTTATCTTGGATGCAATGCTTTGTCAATGTTGTGCTTGTAGAGATGGCTCTGATGATGGAGGTCATACCAGTTCCCTCTGTTTTACCATTCCTCAGATTAATACAGTGTGCTCTGCACAGAACATGCAGGGACTGTGTATATCATGCTAATAGACAGTGTTTGCAAAAGTTATAATTCACATAGGCAGTTACAGCAATGAATTAGTGCTTTTGGCATTTGGGAAAGAAAGCTTATTTGAAAACCAGCTGCTTGCCAGCTGTGGCTATTCATAGTAATTATTACACTGGCCAATATTTTCACTCACTCTTTTAATTTAAAAAGTGCAATGAATGATTTTATTGCCATCTTAAAAGTCTATTTATAATCCATTCATCTTGTGATAAACGTGTATATCTGATTCTCGACCTCTATTTAATACTGTACAAAGCAGTGTTGCTTAGTTTAAAGTTTTCTTGGCACAAATGTGAGACAATCACATTTTTTATCAGCTTGAGTGACCTTAACTGTTTACTCCTTTACTTCTAAAGTGTGATTTTTAATGGATATTTAATATATAATCGTTGTTAGGATTTTTTTTTTCTCTGCATTTTACTCATTGCTACCTTTCACTTCTCTTGGGCAGCAGTATCTGGGTAATGACTGGGAATGTTTGAAGGCTTTGCAATATAGGCAGAATCTTGCCAATTCATTCTTTAAGGACCCCACTGCAGTTTTTGATGCCCATGTGCATAAAGTAAGGCATCAGATGGCCATATGGTCAAGATGCTGTTGCTTTAAACCTGCTCACTCTGGCAGCTGCAATAACAGTGACCACTTGACTGCAACAACGCTACGTTTCTCAGATTGTATTCTGATCTGTTCTGCTGCAGCACTGTTGTTAACAGTGCTTGAATTAGCCCTGAGCTGGTGATGGAAATAGTCTCATAGTCACTGCCATGCTGCTGGCAAGCTCAGAGTCTAATCAAAGGAGCTGGCAGAGGCTTAAATGTCTCAGATGGACAAGGAGGAGGCTTTAGATTCTTGACACCTGGTTGGGGCACTGGGCATTAAACTTTCAGGTATTTTATGTCTTATGTTCATAGAATGGCTATGATTGCTCTTCTTGGCTCCCCTGTCCCAGCTTCGCCCTCAGAAATTGGGAAATTTGGCCATGTGATCTTGTTCTAAGATGATAAAATTTTTGATGGGCTGTACCTGCATTTTTCACCCTATACTCTTCCATGCTGGCTCTACTGTCCTCTGATTTTCATAAAAATTGGTGTTCTGTTGAGCCCCTCAGGAAAAAAAGAGTCAAGATACATTCCATAAAAACCAAGCCAGAGACATCCCTGTCCTGAACTCTGGCAATGCTGTTACAAAGCCCATGGTCTGTTACTGGGTACCATATTCCCTGAGCTACTGTGCAGCTCTGTGTGGGCACTGTGAGGAACATGCTGGAGCAGCAGCTGTATTTTTTTTTCCTGTAATTCCTCCTTTGGAGGGGCTGCATATATCAGAAGTCCAACCTCCCAGCCTGAGTGTCCGAAAGGAGGGCTAGAGCAATCCCCCTGCAGGCAAGGCTGAACGGCAGGATTTTGGATGTTGCCCTTGCTTCAACAAAAACAAGCTTAAGGCTGTAGGACCTGGGCAGTGGGAGATCATGTCTGAGAACATTGGCTCTGATTTTTGAAAGCTCCTTTTTCATAACTGCCTATCTAAGTAGTAAGAGAATCGCATCCATACACAAGCAGTAATTGAAGGGGACAATAGAAAAATGAAGCTAAACGATTTATGACAGGGAAGGTTTGAGGTACAGGAAATGGATTGTAATCAGAAAGCCAAAAACATATCTGTGTAAGGGCACACATTTCTGAGGTCAGTGGGTAAGACTGAAAACTGACCTGACAACTTGAGCATTTGTATGCACTAGAAGATTTAGAAAAAAATGGCATGTATCCATTTTTGCTTTCTTTGCTTCACGATTTCTTCATATCTAGTCATATCATTGTATGGTCTGTTATGTTGGGGACATTCTGTCTTCCTTTGTTGGTTTTATTTCTTTTGATATCAGAGTGAAGCATAAATTATTCTACCACCAAGAGAAAGTACCAATCGAGGAATATCAAGTCTTAAGAAATGAGGAACATATATGCCTATGACTCTCCAGTCTTGATGACTTCATTTCCCTGAGGAATGTAAGGGCAATCAGTGTATCAGCATTGACCCTCAAATCACCTCACCTTCCTGTGAAACTCCGGATAGGACCTGGGCTATCTAATCAGAGTCAAATGGACAGCTTCTGTCTTACACAAGAGATGCAGCTGATGAGATCCCAACTCTTTGCATAACTAACTCCTACCATATCAATCTTACTGTTAGCTTCTTTCTTCCCTTGCTTGCTGGATGTCACATTTACTGTTGTCGTATATTCGGTAGAGTAAGTTTCAAGCTTTCCAAAATGTTGTTGTAACAGTGCTGAATAGATTTATTTTATCTATTGCTAGCTAGGAAGAGGAGAAATAGCCTGCTAAAGGTAGGTTTAGGGATAAAAAACTGAGAAAGTAAAAGAGAATTAATTGCATATGACTTAGCAAAGAACTAATGGATTGGAAAAAGAGGTGTAAATGCTTGTGTGTGTGTGAATACTACTAACACAAATAACAGCTGCTTGAGTTCCTAGTGGTTGAAGTCATTAACTACATGGAGAGTTACTTGCAGGGTTACTTATCACTCCTGTAGCTTTTTTTTTCAGTCCTTCTAAGTCCTTAGTGAGATTGGACTCCATCCTGTAAAGGCTTATGCACCCACTTCATTGTGGTGATAAGTGTGGGAGCTGCTCGCTTTTTCAGCTGAGTATGCACTCTAATCTTCAGAGCATCAAGAGTAGCTCTTATTAGATGTATAACTACTGTGTATTCTAGATTTGGCTAAAATGCAGAAACAAACGTTGGCTAATTATGACATTCAGTGATTTTTTTCATTCTCTTTATACTGTCTTTTAAAAATACACACATTACCTCCTGTCCAAAACTGGTTCCCAATATAAATGCTATTTGTTGTCTTGAACTGAGATTGTCTAGTCTTATTTAACATCCTTTTTGAAAAACTCAAAGTAAGCGTTTATTTATTAATTGTTCTGTATTTTCTAAAGAGTTTCAAAGCTGTTACCTGATTTTATAGATTTCCAATTTAGGGGCACTTACAGGGCTTGACTTTTGCAGAAAATCTAGGTCTTGAGGGCTAGTTAATGTGACTAAAATTCCAACTCCTCCAGAGAGACAATTAAATGCTTTAATGCAGATTTCATTTCTCTGTGCTATTTTTGTCCCAAGGTCCTGTCCAGTATTTAGAAATCTGATCACAGGATCTAGGAATAATGTAGTTTGGATGGACCTTTGCACCTTAGAAAGTTTTGCTAGTAATTGTTGTAAAATGACTCTAAGAGTTAGGAATATGTTTTTATTCTCTGATATGTAAAACCAACCATGAAATTAATATTCAGACACAGTAGAGTAGTTCTTTTCATTACTTAAATGGGCTTAATTGGAGTTACAGCAAATTTAGATGGCATACTAGCAGCACTATATAAATTAGGTATGCATTCCTATGAATAATACAGCCATTATCCAATTCCCCTTCTTCCTAATTTCATCCTCTTCCTTAAAAGAAGTTATTGTCACCTACTTAATAAAAATGATATTTTTCTCTTAGGAAAGAAATAATAGAAGAATAAATGGTGCCAAACTATAAGACAACATCAGGAAAGTCACTATGAGCAGCAGTGAAAGCTTTGTTTGGCTTTTTTTTGCAAAATATGCCTTGAGTTTGACTGTGATTTCAGCATGACAAGAAACTGTAATGTGCTATGACCTGCTACATTTAGCAGACAATAGCAAAATTTGGAGTCAGCAACAAAACCTTTCTATTGATCTTTCTGTCCCTCTTTGCATCTACTTTGTGATTGAACAAGATACGTCTGAATATAGCTCTTATAGGCATCCATTGGATTAAGACTTTCTGAAGCAGTGACACAGCTCCCATAACACTACATTTACTGAAGTATTCCTCTCTGTCTGTCAATGGTGTGCACGTGGTGGCTTGATCTCTGTTAGTAACACTGAGAGAAAGGAGATATATCCTTAAGGTCAGGTAAAATTTTTGCAGTTGGATGCAAGTGAAGTGATTTTGTAAGTGTTGCTCAATTAGCAACAGCAGACAGAAAACCCAGGCAGTAGTCTAGGTGATAGGGTGACTTTCAGGTGGCTATGCCCCTGAACTAAACAGTGGCATACTTCTAGCAGCTGTTTGCTTAGATTGTGTTTTTAATAGATGATCACTGAGCGGAGTGGTACTTATTTTCCATTAAAAAAAAAAAAAATTTCCAGCTTTAGAAGACCCATCAAAATGTTCCATTTCCTCTCAGCCTTCATCAAAAGATTGAAACAATTCCATTAAAATAGGACTTTTCTCTTAAACTTTCATTTTTTAAAAAACACTTTTTGAAGAAGAGGTGCCTGGAGCAACAGGACAATTTAACTTTTAATTTGTCTTTAATCTTTTATCCAGCTTCTCAAGAAGCAGGGGGAGATTTTTAGGACCCAAATGAGAATTAAGTTTGCAAAGCCTCTCAGCTTTCATTGGAATATGAATGTTTCTGTCTTTGAACCTTTTAAATATCCTCTCATAACAAAGGTGCTGAGTAAGCGTTTTCTTTCAGCTTGATTGAGGGCCAGATTTTAGGGTCAGAGTTATTTTTTAATGCCTGTTTTAGTATTTTTGGTACTTTCCACTCTCATAGTTATTCAGAAGTGTGCATGAAATGGAAATGTCTTTGAATATTTATCTTGCTTCCCTTTCTATTACTTGCCATGGCTTTTATAGGCTTAATTTTTCTTCAGTATTTATGATACATTTTGCCTAACTTCAATTCTGAGTAGCAGTTGTAACTGAGACTTAATGAAGTTTTTTGATGGTGAATATAGATGCATTCAAATAAAACATTTTATTGTAACATATTCCAAAACTAGCCAGTGGTATTAATTGCACTGTTAGCGATTCAAACAACAAACTGAATTTTTAGTTTGTATAGCCTTACAATAAGAGCTAAGTAAATCACTGATGGCAAAGAAATTAATAAATTACCTGAAGTATCATCTCATGGCATCTTTAGCAACAATTTTATGTTTTCTTTCCTATATTCAGTTGAACTTGTTTATAGATATTCTTTCCTGTACACACTTGAAGTTGTTCACAAATATTTTTAATGAATATTTCTAATAGTTTTTTTTGATCACAGAGTTTTTCTGAGCAGTTGATTGCAAGTAACTGGCAATCAAAATGCAAGCTGTGTTGATTCATTTTTATTAGACACACCACTTACAGGAAGGTATTGTTTCTCTCCCCAGATGGAGGTTCAAGTTCAGGAAAATATTAAAACAGAGATTTCAAAGGGACTTCATAAAATGCTTAAAGGTAAGTATGTTCCTCAGCACTTTACTGAGTCCAGAGTATAATGAGAGTAGTTCTTTAAAGCAAGTTTCTGCTAGTTGTGTTTATGAGTTTAACATACACCTTCTGTCTATGTTCTCCGAGGTTAAATTAAAACTTGCTGCTTCCATAACATCCTTGCCAGGAAATTCACTTGCCAAAAGTATTTGTAGAGAGGGAGCAGAAAATGAATGTGAATGCAACCACAGCAAATGCTGGTTTGATTTGAGTGAATAGTCAGGGTAGTAGGAGGTGTAATTCCAGTGTAATTACCATCTAAACAATGGATGTCATCCATGAAACTACAGGATTTAAAATAAAGGCCTTTTTATGTACATTATCTAGCTACCTCAGTATGGAGAGCCTTTGATAACGCTTTGGGGTTTTTTTCCCCTATTTATAGTCATACAAGACAAGTAGATGTTTATACTTTCAGATTCTTCTCCTTCCCATCAGAACAAGCAATTTTAAAAAGCAATAAGATTGAATCAATTATACACACACATATTGACAGATATGACCATCTTACTTCCATGCTGCCTGGTTTTGTCATGTAATTTAAGGAATGTAATCCACAGGACTGACAATGACAATTTTTCATGTAACCTTGAAAGACAGTTTGTCATGCAGAGGGGCTCAGACCTCATTAAAATCTCATTCCCAGCCAGCATCTGGTGATGGAGGACTTGGTACAGGTACAGAAAGTTCATTGTAGGGTCAGAGCTAGAGGATGGGGATGAAATTTCTTCTGACATCTGCCAGGAGACAGATCTTCTGTGTAGGGTGTTGTCAAAAGACAAGGGCATGTGGTAGACCTTTTTTTGCTGGA
>NW_020955903.1:174417-175741 GCF_003031625.1 Empidonax traillii | reverse complement strand
AATCTCATTCCCAGCCAGCATCTGGTGATGGAGGACTTGGTACAGGTACAGAAAGTTCATTGTAGGGTCAGAGCTAGAGGATGGGGATGAAATTTCTTCTGACATCTGCCAGGAGACAGATCTTCTGTGTAGGGTGTTGTCAAAAGACAAGGGCATGTGGTAGACCTTTTTTTGCTGGACATCAGAGGACAGGATCTGCTGCTTTTAGATTTCTAGCCAGTGGATTGGCAGTTCAAGCTACTATCTCCAATTGAACGTGACAGTGACTTACTTCACTCCTATAAAGCAAGTTCATTTAGAGTATTTCTAAAATTACTCTAATTTCAAGGATTGCGCATGCACACCTTGTTCCAGTGAGCTTTAATGTAATTGATATCATGTATTTAACTATATTAGTAAATCTAGTTTTATTTTGGACTGTGTTCAGAGTTATCACCTGACAGCTCATGTTTTTGCTGGAGAATATCTGGTTATTATGAGTATAGTGTGTGAAAGATACACATTTTCATAATGGCTGGAGACAAATTTGCAGTAGTGTGAAGTTTGTCTTGCAGCGTTTGAATTTGTAATCAACAAATTGTCCTTAATTTAGATGAAGCAAGCATATCAAACACAAATATTAACCGTTATATCTTTCAGTGATATTTTAATATAATAACAAAAGATTTGGAAGTAAATCACCAGAGCTATAAAACTCGTATATTCATGTCCCATGCTGATCGTAACATAACTTGTTTACTAAGGAAGAGGGAAGTCTTGCTTACCTGGCAGAAAGCAAGGGGAAAAGAGTATTCTTTGTCTTTTACCGGGTGTGCCTGTGTGGATTTTATAAGCACAAACACGTCAAGTATATCAAAATACTAGTTTTGCTTTCCAGTCAGTGTTTCCTGGTAGGGGAGTACAAGGGTGGATTTTGATTCATCGTACAAAAAACTTCAGATATAATGTTTTTCAGTGCAAAGCATTGTGGTTAGGTACACAACTGGTGTCATGGGCAAAGAATACCTAAACACAGATGGATGTGAATCAGTACGAAGACTTTATAGCTCATTCTCTGCAAGAACATGAAGAAGAAGGAAAAACCAGTGAGAGTGCTGGTGGTTTGTTGCTATTTCCCACCTGGGAAATAGTGACTATGAAATAATAGAATTTTCAATACTCAGAGATTCAAGGCGAGCCAACAATAAAACCTCTACGCTGGACTTCCGGAGGGCAGATTTTGACCTATTCAGAAGTCTAGTCCAGAGCATACCCTGGGAAACAACCCTTGAAAACAAGGGGGTTCAGGAGGGATGGATGTGCTTCAAGCAGGAAGTTTTGAGAG
>NW_020955903.1:141785-174062 GCF_003031625.1 Empidonax traillii | reverse complement strand
GGGAGATTCTGAAGGAAATCAGGGATAAAAAGAGAGTTTACCAACTATGGAAGAAAGGGCTGGCTACTTACGAAGAATTCAGGAAGACAGCTAGATCATGCAGAAAGAAAATCAGGGATGCAAAAGCGCAATTTGAAGTTAAATTGGCCACTTCTATTAGGGATAACAAAATGTCCTTCTATAAATGCATTAATAACAGGAGGAGGGGCAAAGAAAACCTCCGTTCTTTGATGGCCTTGGAGGGAAACATAGTTAATAGAGATGAGGATAAGGCCGAGGTACTTAACACCTACTTTGCTACTGTTAAATCAGCCACAGCACCTCAGGGTCACAGTGAGGCAATAAGCTCAGTTGGTCATGTGGGTGCCTTCCTAAATGGACATTGAGGAAAGCAACCTTCTACTGCAGTGTGGAGTAGTTGAAAGTTAATTTATGCTGTCACCCTCTATTTTCTGCTTCTTCCTCCTGTGAATAGTAGGAATAAAAAGACCATTGACTCTTCATGGGTGTTCTGGGTTCATTAACAAAGTGGTTCAGAATAACAGTTTTCAGTCCTGAGGATAGGTAAGTTTTATTCTTTTTTTTTTTTTTGCCCACAGTCTGTATTCTTATATCCTGGGAATGGTCACAGCTGGCTGTGCATCATGGTAGAGTGACCAGACCTTTCATCCTAAGTCAGTAAAATCTGTGTACCTCTGGGGTGGTGCATGAGTGTTGCCAGCCTACTGTGAGCCCACCTCCCCATCTGGCTGCCCTGACTAGTTCTCTCTGCATCTATTTAGATCCCCTGGTGTGCTGTGTATTTTAAACTATGATGTGTTTAAAAAATAGTCATATGTGTTAAGAAAATAAAATTTTAAGGAGAGGGGTTTTTTTTGGAGGGAGAGGGGGGTAGGGGGAAAGGGGAGGGCGCAAGAGGGTCGCATAGAGGAAGTGTTTGAAGTTACCTGCGAAGTTTAAGTTAAAAGCTTTGTGGGACTTCATGTGTACTGGGACAAGACTTCCCCTGGAAATTACAGAGACTTGAAGAACACAGTGTCTCTTTTATGTCCATCCCTTTAAACATGATTTCAAGGGTTATTGGACGCAAGCCAAGCAGTGTATAGTCCTTGTTTACTAATGGTTGGTGCTTACAGGATTGTTAATCCTTCCTGTGGTTTTCACACATAGCAGTTTGTGACAGAAGGGCACAGATCCCCCAAATGGTGTCTTTTAGGATCTCAGTAGCTGTCATGTCACAGTAGTCCAGAGCTCAGTATGGGCTAATTTCTCCTGGGAGCATTTACAGACTGAATTTGTAAGCCTGTGTTTGCTGTTCTGTGCCTCTGCTAGTACAACAGTGACCCAGGAGTTCATGGCATGATGACATGTGCTAAACCTTCAAACAACATAATACACTCAGCAACTTTAGGAAGTAGTTGTTCAGCAGCAGCAAATGAAACTGGTTAGCTGGTGACTCAATTACACACACATGAATTGTCATTGCATTAATTGCCATTATCTCTGAAAACCTGTCAACTTGCCCAGCAAATGGCTCTTGCAGAGGGCTTGGAGGGCCATCAAATTCAGTGTGTCTTAGACAGCTTTTGTGACTCCCCTCTCTTGGATCAACAGCAGGGGGGCTTTCAGGGCATTTGTGAGCCATGAAAGGGCAAGGGTTGCTATTCTGAAGGATAAACAGGGTAATAAGTGACTCACCCAACCAGTAGAGGAGAAAGATCACATTTTCAATGGTGTGGCCACAATATACAGAAGCTGTACCATGGCAGATCAGTGTGAGATCTTTTTCCCCTTCACACCATGCCCTGCTGTCTCAAACTTCTTCCTCAGCCACAAAAGAGCTGGCCCATAGCTCAAGGTCACCCCTCCACATCACTCAGCCCTTTCACTCGGTGAGAGTGAGACTGGTATTCAGGTAAGGTTGGCTCTAACCTGTGAAACACGCACAAATAACCTCTATTAGGGTATTAACCCAACTGACCAGGTGGTAAAAGGCTCCATAGTACAGTGAATGGCCTGAGAAGAGACTAATTTGATTGACTCTCTAGCTGGGGAGAGAAATGACAAGTAAAAAGAAGGTTTTCTCTACACCAAGTATAATTAAACTGCATGCAGCTTGCTGCTTCAGGGTACTATGGAATTGGCACTAGAGAAATTTGTTGTTATTATGTGACCAGAAAACAGTGCGGTCCCCATGTGACCTCTGCCTGAGGAGATTTTTTAAATTGTGCATGGCTATTATTAAGAGAAATCTCTCCTAAACATGATGAATAGCCCCCTCTACATTCCTTATCACCAGTACTGTCTATTGTCAGGGATGGTATCCTGGGTTAGAATGCTTGGTCTAAATCCATATAGTTCCTTCCAAACTTTTACCCATTTTTTAATCCATCTCTGAATTAAGACATAGGTTGTACAGCTTGGTGCTTTGTAGCTTAAACCTAACAGTATAGAACTCTCTAATGGGTCTAAATTCTCAGCCAGTAGATTGGCTGTAGGCTGATTGGGGAGGGGTGAGTCAAGTGATTTAAAGTAAATCATCCTAGAACTGTCTTCTCTGATCTCCAAAGCATATTCACGAGAAAACGAAAGCAGAATTTCATCTGAAGCTTTAGTTCTCCCAGAGTACTTTAAAGCAGATGTGATTTTAAATTCACAACACAGAAACCTGAGCCATTCAAGATTTCACTTGAGCATGTCATTTATTTTCAATCTCCCTCTGAGCAGAGAAAGGTACTATGATAATAAATGAAAACATAAATTCCCTTGAATTGCTGTTCTTTTGCTTTTTATATTGCTGCTGAGACTTTTGTTAGCCTTGGTTTCTCTTCCTGACTGCCTTTAAGTCTATTCAGTGATGTTCCTTAATGGTTCCAGTTGGTGTTCATAAGAGGAGAAAATCCTCTCTCAAATCCAAGGGGTTGATGACACCCTGAATCCGAATTTTTTCAAAACTAGGTTTACTTCAGATTCAAAATGATATTTCTGGCCAGAGTCAATAAGAGAAAGGAAGCCCTTCTGCAGAGCTAGTTAGTTTGCATTCTTGCCCACAATTGCCAGGCATCAAGATCTTCTTACTGTAGTTTGGAACAGGAACTTAAATGTTTCTTTTTTTAAAACTTTATTGCAGTCTGTCTTGCTGGGTTTCCTCTTCATGGACACAGCGGATACTTAAGCACTAATGGGGACAAAGTGACTGATTCAGTAGCTTATGGGCATTCAGCAGGACTGCTTTCAGCTGCATTTGTAGTCCTATGTATTTTTCTTCTTTGTCTTTCATATCCCAGGAAACTGCTTTGGCCATTCTAGAAAAGCATTTTCAGCTTGTATGCTGCCTCTGAATTTTTCCAGGAAAGTTCTTGATATCCTCCTTTTCGTGGAACTGAAACTAAATGTCAGTGTCTGAGTGTTTGTGATGAAATAGAGCTTTTGTTTTCCAGACAGACCTGCCAGTGACATATGAATGCTGGCACCACGAAGCAACTGTTGTGACACCGCCTGTCAGGAAAGTAAATCTGGGCCTTGGGCTTTCACCACTTTGGGCTCCTGGTGACAGGTATGCAAGTGGCTGCTGCCTGACTGGTCTGCTTGTATCCATAAAACCTCACACCACTAACTCACAGCAAAGAGACTTGACATCCATTGAGTACCTGCAACAAGACTAATACAGAGAAAAGGCCTTTCAGATATGATCAGATGCTGTTGCATCTCTTTGTTTTACCAGTGCTGTTCCAGTGAGCAGGGTTTTATTCTAAACAATGCAAATGGTGTTTTTGTCATAGCTGTTAGTGCTACTATGAGAAGGAAAAGCCAGCCTTAAACACTCAGTGCCTAGCTCTTTCAGTGGGCAGTGTGCAGTTGACAATTTCCTTTTTAATGTCCTTTAATGCAATAACAGACCCCTATTTACTTGTAGGTACTGAATGAGCAAGCTTTACCACTGATAGAGAAGTGCCTCTAATAACTGCCAACAATGTTATGTTGCTGTAAAGCACAGTATGGCAAGTGAGATAAACAGGTTTGTGTCATTGCTCATGAGACAAGAGGGAAATAATGATTTTAGTGGAGTGGTTTTTTGGGGGAAAGCTGTGTTAATATTCACTAAGTAATTTTTTGGCTAAATTACTGTCCTCTTGCCATTTGAACTGCACAAAGTGAATCAAATGAGAGTGTGTTATCCTTACCCTGCAAAGCTGAGTCAATCGTGTTGAGTGCGAGCAGTGTGAGTCTTTGCACGTCTTAGGAGATACATTAGAAGTCTTTAGGGCAAAAGGTCGTATTATGAATTAAGGGATGGTGCTGCATGCTCTTTATTTCTTAGCTGAAGTTTCTGAAATATTTTTCCTGGTGCATTGCACTTTTCATACAACTGAGGAGCCCCTTGAGGGACAGCTCACAGTTGTAAATTCTGCTTACAGATTTTAATTAATCTTTTTTCAATAGATACTGATTTCTACTAGGTCAACATATACTTAGCTAAGAGGCCTCTATACAGTACTGATTTATGCAGTACTTTTGATAAGCATGTAATTTCAATTAATGTTGATCTGGCTTTATCAAAAGGCTCTTTTTAATGTTTATCTTTTTTTTCAGCTTACAGATGCCAGCAAAGTAGCATTGGTGTTTTCATACCACACAATATAAGCTACAGAAAAGCACAACCATAAAAAGGCAGGGAAACAGCAATATGTATATCAAGGGCTAGATTTAAGACAGGAATGTATCTACATGTCCTATAGACATGTAAATCCTGCTCAGTATTTGAGCCAAACTCTCTAAGTCTTTTTAAAAGTCATTGGCTCCTTAAGGCCAGACTTCCAGCGGTATTTATAAGAGAGTGCTGGGGGACTGCAAACCTTGGTCATTTCAGCATTAGGTGCTTCAAGATACAGATATCTAGCTAGACAGATTTTTGGAGGATTTTCATAATATTAGGTACTTAGGCATTTTTCAAAATTCTGCTACTGTCTGCATCTGCATCTTTAAGCCCTTAAATACTTCCATAAATCCAGACCTAACATCTTTAGGCTGCATCTGAGTGTTAAACTTCGACATTAACGTTTTCCTGGTGAAACTAAACAAATGTCCTACTTCTCAGAAGTCTGCAGGAGTTATTCAGAACTTCTGAAGGTCAGACTATGATTACTAATGTGTTTAACTCCCTGAGGTTTGTTGCTAAGTTTGTCTGTGATAAAATTTACTTATTTTGTGGTATTGCTGCTTACTAAGACAGCAGGAATGGCAAGGCACAGTTCATAAAGCAGTCCTGGTTTCTCCTCGTGGAAGAGTGCTATATGGCATGAGGCTGGGCTGTGATGGCTCTTTCCTCAGCAGTGAACAGGAAGGGTGGCCTGGATACCTGCCCTGAGCAAAGAGTTTGGAGCAGTAGGTTTTGGAGAAGGAGGAAGCTTCTGCACATGTGCCCTAAGCATGATGGTGATGGGAAACACTGTGTTCTGCCAAGATCATGTATAGGGGCACGCAGCTCCTTCCTGAACTATCTGTCACAGAGAGTATGTAGAGGCACCAAATCTGGGCTGACCAAGCAGCTTGGCTTCTGGTAATCATCTCTGTACTCTCCTGGTTTCATAGGGCAGCTCCTGGTTTCACTGCAGCTGAACCAAGTTAACTGACTGCTGCCATGACCCTACTGCTGAAAAAATGGCTTGTGAGTTTGGTTTTCTTCTTTTGTTTTTTTTCCCCTCTTTTTGTCTTTTCTCTTATTTGGTGCTCTGAGAGAGTCCTGTCAGCACAAAGAAGTGTACAAGGACATGCTGCTAAGGGGGAGAGGTCAGATATGAGAGAGTGACCATGGCTGTCAGTAATTAGGACAATTTGTGCTGCTAGGCCTCAGTTTGCACAGTTACAGTGTGGGATTTAGCCCTGTATAGCTACTGCAGGTTGTTGATGGCATGGAGGTGCAATGGGCCTGAATCCCACATTCAGGAAGAGGGCAGGGAATAGGTCCATGTGTTCAGGACTCTTTAGTCTCTGCCCACTTCCGAATTTGCAGGCATCAGCTGAGGATGACTACAAGACTAGGATGTATTTATGTATTATGGCGATAAAGAGGAATGACACTTCAGGGGGTGTGTTTAGCTTTGGGGGAAAAAAAAACGTGATTTTGCTTCTTCCTGATAATGCGAGTGTGTTGATAAGCCCCAAGGGATCATACCAATCTCTGATAGCAGAATCCAAGATCCTTCCTCTGCTCTGAAGGCATTTCATTTCAGGGATATAAGGACAGTAATAAAAGCTTCCTCCCCACCCTCCTCCCAAAGCAATTCCTCAGCTCACAGGTGTCTGTCCAAAGCTACGTCGGTAATTCTCCGGTATTCGGCCCAATAAAAATTTTGTCAAGAAAGCATAAAGTTTCTGTCAGATCTTTTCCATTAAAACTCATTTTTATAGCAGCAGGCTGTAACAAGCACACAGCTATGGAGTGAAAGTGTGAAATGATGAGAAATCTGGACAGTGTTATCATCCAATGGGGACTCAGTGGCAGACCACTTAGAATGCCTCCAGTGTATGAAGCGTGACAACCAGAATATTTTTCACCACAGCTTATAATGTAAGAAATTTATTACAGATCTCAAAGGGGAATAGCCCACACCACCGATTCTAGTCCTTTCCCCCAGATATATTATTCAGATAATATAAAGTCATAACTCCTTGTAAATTATTTATAAGCATCTCCCACCTTAGATTAAAAAACATTTCTGCTGGATACTTGCAGGGTTAATATCTGCAGCCTGGTGTTTGATTTGCTGAAAGGCAGTTATTTCTGTAGTCAATGGGAGGTGTATAGCATTGGCTCTGTGTGGTATCTACACAGCTGGTTGTGATATGATCAGAAACAGGTCATACAACCATGACCAGAACAAGTAGATCCAATCCCAGAGAGCTGCTGTAGCCCAGGTGGAGTAAATTTATTCAGTGAAAGAATTTGCATTGTGATCGCTGACTAAAATGAATCTCATTCATACGAATATCTCTGTTTAATCTTTCATGATGGATCATGTCACCAAGAGCATCATGAGATGAACCAAACTTGACATTCATCAGATTAATTCCTCATTTTTTTATCCAGAAGTCAGGAATGTTGATAATTTGCATCATATTTGTAGCAGACAGCAATGTCTGCTTTACAGACAGTATATGTCAACTAGCAGTTCTATATGTGATAATGCATTCATGAAACAGCACACTATTCAAAAAGTGACTTAAGAATACAAGTAGTCTGAGATAGTGGCTTCCATTGTGAATGCAGGGTCTTATCTCAAATAATGGGTGAGTTACATTAGGAATAAGGAGTGCATTCCGATCTGCACCAAACTTTAAGCTGTTGTAGACTAGCAAAAAATGCTGGAAAAATAGCAGAATTTTATAGTCCTAAAAATGAAAATTATATGGGCAATGCAATATTAATCATGGAAGACTTACTTGACCTTGTGCTTCAAGGTTAAATAAATTACCTGGGATAAGAAGGAGGGTTTTAACAGAATATAAGTTTAGTCAAACTTGTCTACAGTAGTATTCCTTCACTTTCCTCTGAGCATCTAGTTACTAGACACAAGATAATGGACTTGAGGTCTTACCTAATCTATTGTTTCTCTGTAAACTACTTTCAAACAGCTTTGTACCTTATTTATTAATCACATATATGAAGGGGACCAGGATGACAAGGAAGACCAACACCTCATTCATCAACATGCTCTCCTGGGGTCCCTCTTACTTTCTTATCACAAGAAAATAGCTGTAAATGTCTGCTCCTTTAATTTCCAGTGAGGTTTCATGGATGTACTGACTTGGCAGCTCAAGTTGGTCCAAGGGACAATGCATACTAAGCAGTGGTACATTAATATCAGTGCAGTGATATCAGAGTAGAGCAATGATTACAAGGTTTCTTGTTACCTCTCCTGTGAAAGCAAGCAATGAAAATCATTGTCAGTGATGCATAGGTAAATGAAGAGTAAAATTGATAAATCGAAGCTTTCATCTCTAGCAAGGCTTTTCTTTCACTTCTGTGGGAAATCATAAGCTATAAAACCATTTGTTTGGAAAACTGAAAGAAAATGGTATATCAAAGATCTGTTCCAGACGAAAGTATAGAATGAGGAGTGTCACTACAGTTCAAACCATCACTGCATGTGCCTTCTAGATGGTCCAGTAGCTGGTGGCTGGCTGGACTCCCTTCATATCCTGTGGGTTCATTTTTGTGTGTCATCTGAACCTACCCCTTTCTGTATGCAGTATAATTTGTTGTCACATTCCTGGTTACAGGACCCTAAGGGTCCCACTTCTACTGAGGTGCTGGTGGAACAAAGCAATGCCTGAGTGACATGTGAGTTTCTGAGACTGGCACCTTGTATCAGCTCACTGGTTGAAATGGTTTCCTGTGACCTAATTAGTCATAGATTTTACTGGGTTAAAAAGCAGTGCTACTCAAAACTCTTTCTGTGCATAACTTGAAATTCCTTTTTGGGCTGTCAAAGCAGAAAATAAGTATCCTAAGTGACTGGCAGTGGCAGTGAAATTAAATGAAGAAGTGATAAAGTAAGATGTGGGCAGCTGCACAGCACCTGAAACTAAACAGAGCTACAGGTTCCAGGGAGGTTATCTGGTTGGAGGAGTTAGCTTGTATTACAGAATGCTTGGGAGAAAGTGGCTGACATTAGTCTCTTTGGCATGGTTCATTTTAGAGGGACTGTGTCTGATACAGCTGTATATATTCTGTGTCAGTCTGTGCATCAGCAAACATACTTGATGCAAAATGCATGATATATGAACAATATCCAGGGTCAGAGATGCTTAACAGTGAAATAGACCAATGAATTACATAAAGTTACGTTTTTCTTTGGACAAGTGGAAATGTTACTGTTTTGCTAGCGAACTATGGAGGATGGTGACAGCTTAATACAGAGGTACTTTTTACCTGAGGAAAGTTTGTTCATTTTCATTGGAAAGGATGGACAGTCTATTCCATGAATCAGAAGGGGGTAAAAATGGATGCACTCTGTATCCCTAAAGCTATCTTTATCCCTTAGTGAAGAAGAGAGGAGTGATTGAGTAGGAGTCCTATGGAACTCCCAGCAAGAGGAGTCTATTTAAGAGAGCTCCTCCTAGATATTATCCAAAGTAGTCATATCCTAATGTAATCATATGTGAGGCTCTGGCAGGCCAGCTGTCAGGGCAGGCCAACAAATCAGTTGTTAAGGGAGAGAGAAACAGCTCTGAGGTAATCAAAGTACAAGAATTTGGAATACAATCTTTTTTTATCACTGATGTCCTTTACAATTGTCTAGGTGAGTTTAGTGGAATAAGACATTTCTCCTGGCTTTGTCAGGGTCCATCCACAAGGATACAGCACTCCAGCACACCCTGTGGAATCAGGTCAGGACATGAGAGGAGGCAGAAAAGTTTCTATACTATAGTGCTTGCTTAAAGCTTCTTGCAAGGACGCTAGACCAGAACTAACAGTCAAGTCATGTTGTAGGACATAAGCATCCATCTGTACTTTTCCTCAATCAGGTCAGTCCGCTTACTGTTGAAAGTGGGGCTAGGCCTCAAACTAGAAAAAAATATGTTTCGTGCCCTCTTCCAGGGGAAGTAAATTTTACATTTACTGTAATATATGTTGTTTGATTTTACTCAGATCTATTGATGATTTAATCACTTGAACTTCTTGATTTATTGATTTGATCTTACTCAGGACCTTAGTGTCATCACCACCTTGTTCTATCTTTAATTGGCTTGGTGAAATTGCAGTGT
The DNA here is from genome assembly GCF_003031625.1 of Empidonax traillii. Lineage (NCBI taxonomy): Eukaryota > Metazoa > Chordata > Aves > Passeriformes > Tyrannidae > Empidonax > Empidonax traillii. The sequence goes on along the minus strand of NW_020955903.1, from coordinate 164,291 downwards.
ATTAGCTCAATGATGTGCTAATTTAAGTGCCTCTTTGCTTGTTCATCCACTTCAAGAAAACTCATTTTAAAAAGTCAACATAACAGGATCATCTGACAAATTTTGCGGTGTGGACATTGCATTCAGTGGGTACGAATAACCTTCAGTGAAGAAGATTGCAAGTCAGTGGTTTCTGAGACCAACTTAATATCCAAGTCTTTTGGCCTGACCTACTAAGAGGAAAAAGCATATCTGTACCATATGATGTACAGAAACTGTGCAGTGGGACAAGGTTCATTGTGCTCCTACAAGCAACCTGAAATAGGGTATCCCTCCTTTATGTTGCTTCCATTATAGGCAGAGTGTCAGAAGAGAATTTGTGGGAGACATTGCCTGGAGCCCTCTCCTGGTTTCAACTGGGACAGAGTTAATTTTTTTCATAGTAGCTAGTACAGTTCTCTATTTTGGATTTAGAATGATAATCATGCTGATAACACACTGATGTTTTAGTTGTTGTTGAGTAGTGCTTACCTTAAGTCAAGGATTTTCAGTTTCCCATCCTCTGCCCATGAGCAAGTGCACAGGAAGATGTGAGGGACCACTGCCAGGACAGCTGACCTGAACAAACCAAAGGGATATTCCACACCATAGAATCTCAGGTTCAGTGTATAAACTGGGGGAATTACTCGGAAGGTGCTGATCACTGGGTGGTGACAGGCTGGGCACTGGGCAGCTGGCAGTCAGAAACTGTATTGTGCATCACTTGTTTTGCTCAGGTTCTGTTACTTTCCCTCTCATTAAAATTATTATTATTATTATGTAGTATTATTAGTATAGTATGATCATGATGTTTAGTATAATATTTTATTTCAATCATTAAATTGTTCTTAACCCACAAAATTTACCTTTTCTTTCTGATTCTCCTCCCCACTGGCAGTGTGTGTGGGGCAGAGTGAGCAAGCATGGTGCTTAGTTGCCAGCTGGTGTGAAACCACAACAAGCCCCAGATTCCTTCTCCTGGAGCTGCTTTACTAAAGCTGTACTGCTGCTGCCACAGCAGGGTAGATGGGCCACCTGTGGGTGGCAGAACAGCCCTTCTCAGCTTGGTGCTGCTTGGAAAATGGAGGGAAGGTGGGGAGAGTGGGTACTGCTTGGTAATGGAAGGCAGGAGATGATGTTACTGAAAGCACAAAAGTATATTATGTCTTAGTGGTGGGTAAGGGGATCCCAAAACCTGGATGCAGTCAGCTTTACCAACAAGGTCCATTTTCTCAGTAACAGCTGTCTACTCCACCCGTATACTGTTAATCACTCTGACACTGCCCAGAGGTCTATACAACTTACTCTGCTTTCTAGCATAGGTATCTCGACAGGCAGTCCCAAAGAAGTTTTGAGACTGGCATTATGAAGCCATGAAAAGCCACCTGGTTGAATGCACAAATCCGCAAAAAAAAAAAGTGCACAGCCACGAATCTGTTTTACAGTTGTATAAGCATGCTGATATCAGCCATTTCAAATGGATGTGGGATGAGAGGCATCATTGCTCTTTCACAAACGGACACTAAGGTCACTCAAAATCGATAACAAGTAAGAGGTGAAAAGCAACTCTCAGAGAAAATAAGGTTGAAACTGCTCCAGAGTTTGAGGTTTGACCGACCACTTCTGTAGTGACTGAGTGAACAGCATTCCAGCTTGCACAGCTGTAAAAGCAGTTTTAAAAATACCTGTGTTTTGTGCTCTCGTGTGTGTGCAAAGTCCCTGCCCTATCATATACCTCAAAGACAGAGCAACACAGCTACACAGGAGAAAGCAGTAGCTTACCCAGAAATGGGCACTGCCATCCAAAGTTCTTGTTTGAACACCAGAAACAGTTCTCTTTGTATTTGCTAGTTCTTTGTATTTTCAACAGCAGCATGGACCACTACAAAGATTTATAGCGATGTTCTGTTAATATTTGTCTTTTTCTGTATGCTCAAGCACTTGTGTGCTTATGAGCAGCTGCAGACTTTTTTATATATATATATTTTTTTTTTTTTTAATGAGCTCGCGTTTGTATGTAAAAACATTGAATTTTTGAATCATCACATTTTATGATTATGGAAAAATGCATGTGAGAAAATAGCTTTTTACATAAATACTTGTGGAGATTATATCACTGACAGTGGCATGTTGCGTGTATTTTCTGTGAAAGTTTTCCAAATCTTCTCAATTTTAATAACTTATTTTGGATTGCTTGATATTGGTGACTAGCTTTCTTGCATTGTGGCACTTAAAAGTAGAAACAGTACTAAAACTAGTGTGGAACAGGGAAGAAGGATAAGGTTTTGCACTGTATAGACTTGCCTCCTTTTTCTGTCTTAGACATTTGCCTTTTCACAACAATTTTCCTGTTGACATGCTCAGCTTGTGATCTAATCTGTGCTCATTAGAGGGCATTTTACACATGCACAGAAGGCAGACTTGGGGGGGGGGGTGGGGAGAACCTTTGCCAGTACTTAAAATTTGAAGTTATTTCCACAAAGTGGAATTTGCGTACAGCAGTCACTCTCCAGGCCAGATTTTGAATCTGTCACTCCAACCATAAATCATATATTCACAGGAGTGGAAAATTCAAATAGGCACCTGCTGTCTAATGGAAAAAGTTTTTCAGTACTGCTCTAAACAACAGTGTTTGTAGCTTTTCACTTACTTGGAGTGAATTAGTTCAAGCTCTATTAAAGCCTTAGCAGAGTTTCAGTATCTCCAAGTGGGTTAGATTTTTGTTAAACTTCATTTGAATGCTTATGCATTTTTTATGCTATATTAAGTAGACCATTTAATGGATTTTGATTGGTAATGCAGCCTGAAGCCTCATTACTTGAAAGCTTTATAGCTACCAGAAATATGTGTTTTCAGTCTCTGATGGAGAAAAATGGGCTTTCTGGTTGGAGGCTGGCTTTTTCCAAACTTGAAAAATCAATAAATTTTCTCATCTTTTTATGACGGACCTGGAATTTCATCTCTCTGTGCCCCAAGTTGTATTTTGTGGATAATATTCCTTAAAGGAGAACTTAGCTGTTGTAATTGATGGGATGTTGCTTGTAGTCTGTTATGGGGCACCTCAGTTTGGGCAGAACATCAAAGTGAGACTATTTATTGGGATAAACAAAAAGGCACAAGCATGTGTAAATTGTCACCCTCCTCTTACCTCTGGGTGTTTAGTTTATATTCATTCTAGTGGAGGCACTCATGGTGTCCTATTTTTCAGGAGCCTTTTTTCATTCTTCTTTTTTTATTTTTTTTCCCCTGTCCTACATACTTAACACGAAAGTCATTGAAAGCACCATAGTATAGAAAAGTGCAATCAAAGCAAAGGAGGATTGTTTGCTACTTTCTATACCAAAAGGAGAAAGGTGGTGAAAGCAAACAAGTGAGATGTCTGCTATTCTGTGACACAGGAATGCTGTTTTCAGAGGAAATGCCTTCTATTGAAGGCATCCAGTGGTGCCCATAGTCAAAGCTGCCTCTTGGAAGGGAAGAAGTGGTCTTAATTAGGATTATGCCAGCAAGAATATCAGAATATTTTAAGTACAGTGTCTCTGTGACTTAAAACTGCTGTGAAGTTGCCCTTCAACGGGGTGTGGAGTGAGAAAACCTGTAGTAAGACTGAATATTGTATTGAAGAGAATGACTGCTGCAAAGCTATTTTTTTTTTCTTTACTGAAGAACTCTGGCTTTGTGTCATGTTTTCAAAAGTATCAGTTACCTATTTTGTTCTGAATCTGTGTGACAGAACTGCGATCTTCTTGTAGTTTATGCTTATGCATCAGTACAGGAACAAAGTACCTTGCCAAGATGTTGCATTGCTGGTGTGCAGGGCCTGGGTTCCTGCAGAGGAGAGACTGAGTTCTTCAGGATGTACTCGAATTGGCTGATGGCCATGTGTGATTCAAAATTAACAGGGTGTTGCTTTGCTCTTAAGAGCAAGAGTTTCTTCAGATATTTTGTGTCTAGGAGGGAGCTATTCTGCATGTTGCCACCTTCTCCCTCGAACAGTAATTGAACTACTTCTCCCTGAAGTCCAACCTACCCAATCTTCTGTTCGTCTCCGAGGCAATATGGTCCTGCATCAGTGCGGGGCTGTAGATGAAGATGTAAGGAGATGGGTGGCTGGTAAGAAGGGCATTATCCTCCTGTCTTTGCCTAGGAGTGGGTTGCAGATGGATAGGATCAACCAGCACATCTTGGGCCTGAACTTTACTTGTGTGTGAAGCAAGAGTCTAGGGATGGAACTGGATGTCTTCTGTCAATAAAAAGCTGCCTCTTCCACAGAGCAGACAGAAAGAGTTGCAAGCTCTATATTTACTGCCAAAATTGTGCAGAATATTGCAGAATGGGCTCTTAAGTGTTTGTAGGTCATTAACTGAGTGCCATCTACTGGCACAAGTGGTCTTTATTGTCTGCTTCTTTAACATATGAAATGAATGCTGTAGCTCACACTAATGGCTTCCAGGTGAGCCCTGAATGCAAGGTGCCAGCCTAGTTGTAACTCTGGCCACAGCTTTTATTCCTTTTCCAGCTTTTTCAAAGTCTGTGGAAATCCCTACATGTTCTATATGGCAGAGCTGGTGGATTGGAACACACTTCTTGCTACTTGACAGGGCTATGTGGACAGAACAGATCAGTGGATACTGTTAGGCATGCCTCATTTAATGCTTCTGCCAGAAGCATTGCATGTGCTGCCACTCTTCCACATGTCCTCAGGTGTCAGCTAGGCTCCCTTGGGTCTTTATAAACCTCAGGTGGAAAAGTTGGGATATGATTTGCAGCTCTAAAGGAATGCACAGCAGGGAAGATTTATTATTGTCATTTACTTGATTTAATAAAGGTATTTAATGAAGTAGGAGCCATATCGGTGTAATCATCACCAGGAGGTACCTCATTCATTTATTTTTCATGCAGAGTAGATTTTTGTACAGCACAGGTCCAGTTTCAAAAGATGGCAGAAACAAAGCCTGAGTAGGAGGCAAGTAGGTCTTCTGGCACTTGAGAAAGACACGGTATGATTGGACAATTTGTCACCCAGTGTTACAGTACAAATCGACTGTATCTATTTTGTTCAGAGAAGAGGAGGTAACTTGCATTTGTTTTTGTGGAGGGTGGAACTGTGACCTTTCTAGTTACTTGCATCAACAGATGAAAACTGAATTCCTATGACAGAGCTCTATAAGGAAAATTTGTCCTGCTGCTTCCCTTGATTAGGAGAAAGTGGTTTTTCTTCCTTTCAAAAATGGTTGACATTTAAAAGAGTATATTAAAAAAAATCCATTATTGAGTAAAATAAAATGACAGCTTTGCAAAGTTTTTCACTGAAAATAAGGCACGGGGATAGACTGGGATGGACCTGTTCCCATGATGGAAGCCTGAGGTTGAAGCCCTTGTTAGAACAAGAAACTCAAACTCAGGCTTGGAAAGATGCCCATGTCACGCAGTTTTTCTTCGGTGGAGTCTTCCTCCCTCATGAGCTCATTGTCCATCTTCTCTACAGCAGACCCTTGAGAGTCATGTTGACAGTAGCTCTCTTCACAGAAGAATTTGTCATTTTTATGCTGGGGAAATATAATTCCTAGAAGACTTCCATCTGTCTCAAGCACACACTTTATTTAAACATCCAAAATATTGAAATAAGATGCTGTTCAGAGAACAATCACCTTATCATAAAACACGCCCTGCTAAGAACATGATTTCTGTTTCCATTTAATGTGAGGCAGTGTTCCTCATTATTCTCTGCACACTGAGCTTCATCTAAATCAAATTGAACTGAAAAGGACAATAGTGCTATTGATTTCTAGTACTAAAAATAATGCATAATAACCTCACTGTACTGTCAAATCTGTTCAGTGAATGAAATTGCTATCACAGAAGATGTATCATTATTCATCAGTTTTATTCTCCTTGCCAAGCAGGCTGGCGTCTTCATTCAAGTCGTTTCTATGAAACTTGACTTGAGCAAGAAGTGACAACAAAATCTGTGCTTCTTGGTCACCCATGCATACCCAGGAGGTGTTCAGACATCTCTTTTCCTGTGTAGAGAGCATGCAGGTGCCTTTCTGCTGATTGTGTTTCTGAGGCTGATAGGTGTAGAAAACTGCAGTTTAGTTGAAAACAAGATGAGGAGAGACGGCATGCGAAAGTGTTTAAATGTTTTAAATCTCTGCGCAACTGTGCCAGGAGCAAAGATTCCTGAATTAGAAAAGATACAACAAGAAGATTAAAAGCACAGCTAATTTGTTGTACGCTATCAACTAGGCTGTGAGCTTTTTTCTTCTGTTTTTAAATACTGTTTCTAATGAGTTATGCAAAGGAAACTCTACAGTACAGGGTGCCAAGAGTCATGTTTCGGGACAGGGAGTTGCGGTTGTGTTGGAGGTTCAGCTGGCATACGCTGGCCTGGGTTCACAGATGGCCCATCTCTTCTCTGCAGTGTGCTGTAACATGGCTCGATGCACAGGTGCATGCTGGTGATGATTATTTTTAGATGATAACTGCCCAGTTCTGGAGAGGCTTTTAGCAGTCTTGGAACCAACAAGGGAACGAACCGTGGAATCAGCGACGTGAAAACTGTGACAGTGTGACATACAGGGAAAGTGCTGGTAGGCTCAGGTGATGTTCCAGTCAGAGAGAACCACCAGCAAGTATTGACACAAACAGCAGGAGTTTTTGGATTTGTGGCTTTTTTGTTGACAAACAAACCACCAAAACCAACTGCCCCTCTTGCAAATATTCTCATCTTCCCATACACATTTGGTTTTTATGAACTGTTGAGCTATTTGGGTTTGGATACACTTCTTTTCGATTTGTGATGTGTTAGCTGTTCATTACAAAGAGTTCTTGGTCTTACATGACACCATAGCCTGTGCTTTGTAACAGATCCACTGCAACTGAAATCTACAACTTCTCTCCTTCTGATTGCAAATTGTTGTTTGCATCTGCCCTTTCAGAGGCTGGCTGGAACCTACTTGAAAGGGCAAAAGTGCTGAGTGGAGCATATTTCATTGGCTTCTTAGTCTGTCTGCTAATGGAAAATCCTGACACCCTTGCAAGAAAGCTCATTCATAGGGCCATCTCAGTTTACCTTGTAAGGTCAGGCTGACTGCAAGGTTCAAGGAAAGAGGGTTTAACTGAATCCAGCCTTCAAATTTAGTTTAAGCTGACTGGTGAGGAAGTTTACACAAGGTTGAAGGTCGATTACTCTGCGTGTAAGTGTTTGAAAATTTAGAAAAAAAAAAAATTCCCTTTGTTTGAAGTGCCAAAGGACTTTCCCACTAAACCTCATATTTCTGCTGTCCACCTCTTAGATTGATGGAGATAATTGCTGGAAAATGGCTTACATTTCTGACATTAAAACCACTCATTTCTGTTACGTTCTTCTTGCCCTTTTTTTTTCATCCTACTAGGGGAGAAGGAACACCTGAGTAAGAAAAAGTGGGAGGAACTGGTATAACCCAAATATTTGAACATGGTGCAGCTTAGCTGCTGATGATGGTGAGACTGAGGACCAAAAACTTCTGCTGTTAGCAAGGCCTTTTGAAGAAGGGAACCTTTGTTGGGTGGCATTGCAAAAGGGTAGGAGCTTGTGGACAGGTTGCAGAGCTTCAGCTAAATGGACAGTCTGGGTGGTGCATAGCCCATTTATAGGACTGCTCTCAAGCAAGAGATTTCTTCAGCTGACCTTGTGGCACAGGCTAATTCAACATTGAGCTGACAGTTTGCTCTCCAGGACTTACATGACACCTGAGGTGGAAACATGCTTCACACAGCAAGGCTATTAATAACTCTGATTTTTGTGAGCTCTTGGCCACAGTCTGAGGCCATATTCTTCTAATAACCCTAAAATATGTTTTGTTTTCATGTTCTCGTGGATATTAGGTTGAACCTTTCCTACTGGCAGGCATCTCTGAAACCTTAATTGCTTTTCCAACTTAATTGCCCCTGGAATGAGCTCAGGAATTAGCTTTTTGCTAATGGGGAAATATTTGAGCTGTTAAGGCTCTGAAACTATTATTTTTAGACCTAAATTAAGGTGGGGAAATGAAATGCTGTTAACAATCATGGTTTCAATGCTATTATACTAGAATGCACTAGGAATTACAGGATTAAATACAGGCTAAAATGAGTCCAAGAACCTGTTCAAGATGAGTAGAATAGTCTTGAGATGAAATGCCCAGGACATTCTCAGAACTACATGGCATCTTGATGTTATTTATCCTTATTTTAATGTAAAGGTCTTGCAGACAGGCCTCATTCCATTAATTTCACTGGGTTTATTTCCTAATAGGACTGGCTTTATTAGAATAATACAGGATACATTAAAGGTTTGTATTTTTTCTCTCATCTTAAAGAAAAAATTGAGAGAAATTGAGTAATGACCTAATTGGTTTTAGCAGATGCTCTGCCAGCATGTGGAGAATTCATGTGGTATCACTTGTCATTGGGGGACCTTAACCATTTTCAAGCACTTTAAATCTCTCAGAAGCAGAATGGTAATACCTTGCAGTTCTTCTGAGGCATATGCAAAATACAGGTTTCAGCAGACACATCTTAAGGCTCAGCAGTTGCGAGAGTGAAAACTTGAATGTAGCAAATTACCAGTTTTAGTTTATTTCCAAGTCATTATTCAAAGATGGAAAATTATGTTAAAAAAACACAGCATGCAATAAAAACTAATGTTATTTTTATTCCTAGGAAGAAACTTTCATAGAATGGTTATTAGCGTTCCAATTTTTATTACTTACTCGTTTGTTTAAAGGAGTCTTCTAATATGTGGTGGTCCCTCTGACAAGGCATATCTCGAAAAAAAAACCCCAAATAGACTCATCAGTTAAACAGTCCTGCAGTTAATCATTCTGCTTATGTAGGTCCCTAAATCAGCTTTTTACCAAGACATTTGAATTTGTGGGGCCTACATAAGTTAATATTTGAGACACTGTAGAAATGTAACATATGGTTCTTTAATTAAAGGCTGCCAAAATGTGTATGTGCAAAAGGACCTAACTGAGATTGCACTGGGGAAAAAAATATAATTTGAACTTGAATGGAAACATTTGGTGTATGTTTTGGTGAACCAAATGGAAAATTCCACATAAATGGGACTCTAGATCTTCTCTTACTGTTTTTCCCCTCTTGTCTCTGTCTTCATGATATGAATAGGGCTCCTCTGCTGGAGAAAACAGAAATTATTCAAATTTTCTGTGAGAATATAAACAAACATTCAGAGGCAGGAGAGTTAACTGGACCATCCTGGTCCAAATAGATGAATATAGAGCCCTGCTCTTTTTTTGTGAAGAGGATGGGGGAAAGATGAAGGGCCAGGTATGAGCTATTTCTGTATCCAAGAGTTGCCCATAGTGATGAACACAGAAAAAAGGGAGGAAACACATTCCTTGTGTGGTTTATATACACGCTCAAGCATTGCCTTGACTTTACTTGAAAGACAAATGTTCTGTCACATTGATCCTGCCACAGAACAGAAATGGCTTTAGCCAATGTGTGGAGGTCTTCTCTAGGCTTAGCTATTGGAGAGGCCAAAGTTTGTGTGGTGGCCACCATGAGAATCTGCTTTGATTCAGCTGATCCCTCTCCAGGAATTCTCCCCATTTAAGCAGATGGAGCTGTTCTGGGTTTACAATGACAATTGTCTGGCCAAATTGGACCTTCCAGCAATCTCTCCCCCACCCGCCTTCCATGAGTCCAAGCAGACCACTCATAGGTTCACTCCCTTGTGTGTCAGGTTGCTGTTACTGCCTCTTCGGCTGTTAGTGTGTTCCCAAATGAATGCAGTGTTGTGCAAAACCATAATTACTGCATCAGGCTCCATAATGAGATGCTGGTTGTAGTGGCAATACACCACTTCCATCTCTAAAGGATAAGCAGCATCATTTCTGGGAAGTCTGAGAGCTAAAGCCATATCTGGCTCTGACAGGGGCAATCAGATTTATATAATTTTCTGACAGACAGTTAAGCTTAAAGCTGTACAAACTGGAAATATACTGTCAAGTGTAGTTAATATTTTAGAAGCCCAAGGTTTTATAAGGCAAGGAACAGACCTCTTTTCTTACAAAGATGCTGCTGTTTCCTCTTTTTTTTCCTCTGCTTTCTTCTTTTTTGTAACTTCTGCAAGGTATGAAATGTGATGGTAGAATACCTTAGTCAAAGAAAAGACTCACGAAAGTCGTGGCAGCAAACTCAGGTTTGTTGTGCTGTGGAAACCTGTCAATGATGTGGGTTCTCTTTACACATCACCAAACCTTGCACTCTGGAAAGTCTGACTGCACCCTAGAAATACTCACAGCACCCCTGATGTGGACAGAGGACTGCAGAGTTTTGGGGATGCAAATTGTGATATTTTAACAGTGTATGACTTTAAGTGATGATTTGAAATGCCAGCTTGTGCAATGCATTTTGTTGACATCCTACAAACTCAAAAGATCTGGAGATACCAAAGTCTTAATACACTGATGGGCTTCTGGAATTTTATAATTGGAAGAGAGTTTCTGAGGTTGAAGTGGGTTTGTCACTCAAGTATTACTGCAGGCTCAAACCCAGCAGGCTTTTACAGCACATTCTGTGATATTAATACCATGATGTCCCAAGTTCAAGAGGCATTCATACTTTTCCTCTTTGAGTGTTGTATAGGATGAAGACAAAAGATTGAAGTGTACAGGATCTGTCCAGGTGAAGAACACAAATGATTATATTTTTATTTAAAAGCTAAAGGAACTAACCTGTTCTTTTGAATAGCACAGCTTGTGCTGCAACTGTAATTCTGCAGAAAATTGTGCTACTTTAGGATATTTTTGCTGAAGGCAGGCCTTAAATCTAATTTTTCCTTTTCTTATTGTTATAAAATAGTATTACCTGCTTATTGTACATTCAGATAACTCTTCAGTGTAAGGTTTTAACCGGAGTTGGTGATTGCAAATCCTTGTTTAAAGATGACAGATATCTTTCCCCTCTGCAAACACATTCTACTGCTTTTTAAGTGAAGTAATTTTAAAACCTGAATGTACCCTTGACGTTTTAACATCTCTTTCATTTACATACCACAACTGAAGAACAGAAATAAGTAGGTAGAAAACCAGAAAAGGAGGTGTTAAAAGGACAAGACAGGATTAGATTATTAAAAATACTTCAAAACCTTTTCTGTCTTCAAATGCAGGTATTCATCATGCATGCTTCATCCATGTTTATCCACCCACTAGGACCTGACAGGAACTAATCATTTTGGATATTTGTCTATTTGAGTCAGATGCCTTCCCATACTGTCACCTGCCCTTAGCACTGTACGCTGAAGAAGTGGTGCTACCTACATAGGTTCCTGTATAGAAAAAGGAAGTTCCCAGAGCTGGGAGGCTCTTCTAGCAGACTGTTTAAAGGAGGCAGCCCAAACCACCAAACCCAAACCTCAAACAGATTACAGGAGGGAAGATGAGCAAATTAAAAAGACCAAAAGAAGCTGTTCAGGAATTTTACAGTACAACATAATTATGTGTCTCATTAAAATGCCCTTCCTTTTATTATCTTTGCTTTTTGTACAGTAGGGGGTTCGTTTGATGTTGCGGTGATTCATGACTACTTGTGAAATGACAGAGAAAGAAGAATTCTGGTGAAATGAGAGATGAATGATTGCCCTTAAAAGACCAAGGGATTCACAGCAGTAGCTTTGCTTGGCAATACTTTCCTAGTTTGTAGAGCACTAGTGTGTACAGTCTTTTAGTGGGATAAATATCTCTGATTATCTCTGTGCTAAATGTATATTTACTGTTGGAAATGTTTTGCTTAGGTTTCAGATACGTTTTTGGGTGGGTTGGGTGTTTTTACTTGGTGTGATGGTGGTTTCAGTCATCACAGAAATTAGTGGCTCTTAGGTGATTTCAGCATGTATCATAGTGAAGATGGAATGTCATTAGCTCTATATGCAATCCACAGGACTTGAGGACAGAAAGCTGTAGTGTTAGTGAAGCTGTGTCAGCTTTTATCAGGGGAAACTTACCCACTTGACCCAAGGGTAAACCTATTGCCTTGCAGGAATTTTTGGTCAGACCTTTTTATCTGTAAATTTTCTGTTTACTATTGACTTTGTTATATATCCATCTGTTTATAATATAATTGCTTAGTTTTTTTTAAGGATACTTTGATAACTCCTTCTGATTTTGAATCTTATACTGCTTTACAAATACTTCACAATTTCCTTTCCATCTCACCATTATTAGGCATTTTTGCCTCTAATATATATATATCAGAAGCTTTAGGAGATCATGAAATTGAAATTTAGAACTTTCTTAGCATTAAGAGATGGGCCTGAATGTTAGGAAGCTAGTGGACTCTCTGTTTGGAACTATTTTGTTCATAGAAATGGCACGCCTGCTCCCCTGTTCTTACTATCCAGAAATTCCAAGCTCCCAAAGTCTGAATCCAGATGCTAATGACATAGGCTGGTGTTTTCCTAAAACTGAGTGTGTATCACCCTGTAGTAACGGAAGCTGTTCAATTATTACTTGATGAGATTCCCTGTGTGAACCTGGCATGAGTATATTTAACATTTCCTATTTCTAATCACCAATGTTCTGCAACATGTTAAAAATAGCCCAAAAGCTTTGGTCCTGTGTGCCCTACAATATGTTAACTCTTGTTTAGGCTTACTGCAACACTGTAATCATGGATCTTGTTGCCTGAGGGAATTTTCTCATGTTTCTTAATTTAATTAAATATTTTCCATTAAGTTTAATTATATGTTAAGATGGAGAATTCCTCCTAACCCTACAATAACAAGGGTTTACAAACCAAAGTACAGTTTTCACAGGTTTTCTTCTGAGATGTCTTCTCTGATGCAGTGAATAATTTAACAGATTTTACCACTCTGAGTTTTTGTGAAGTCTGTTTCTATTTCTCCATCCAAGTCATTGGAAGCAAATGAGACAGGTCTCCACAGTGCACTCGTTATTAGAAATGAGGACCATGTTCACACCCTCTATACTTGTCCAGTAGCTGTAAGATTGCACTGGTGCAGTGCCCACCTAGAAATCCTGACAAGTAATCACTTTTTGGGAATTTTCCCAATTTTCCAGTTTTGAGGACACATTGACCAGAGTTCATGCCCCATCTTTCTGCACTGACAGCACTGGGCAATCTGACTGTCAGTTGGAAAGTTTAGGTTCCATGTGATGTAAATAGTCATGTAGGTTAGCTATGCTTAATTAAAATGCCGAAGTATCATTTGAAAGATCTGTTGCTGTATGGAGAGAGTAATCTTGCAGTCATTTCACCAGTAGTGTAAGTATTTCCATATTTCTACTCACTGGGATTACACTTTTCCCATTTTTACGTGAAGGTGACAGAAATTGCTCATTGATGCTTTGAGCAGAAACTATTTCATATTGTTCTTCAAGGCTCTGCATCTCTTGGGGCTTTTCTGTCTGCGTGTGTGTGTGTGTTACAAACACTTTGCTATTTAAAGAAAAAATAAAGTGATACAAGAACCGTACATCCCACACTGTACATTCCCCAACATGCTAAAGGAATTTCATCTTGAAAACTGTTTCTTTAGTCTCCCAGCTGACTTATGATAGCACAACGTGTAATTCTAGAACGAGCAGAGTCCCATCAACACCACATCTTTCAAACTCCTTGCTTTTTAGCTTCCATACTGAAATTCAAAAATATAAAAGGGAAGGAACTTACAGTTCTGTCTGATGTGCAGAACATTTTATGGTGTAAAAATTTAGTGTAACTATTTTAGTAAAATACATTATTCTGTCATGACCTGGATATGAACATTGTGATTTTACGTTTTATATAAGCAATTTTCACATAAAAAAAAAGAGGTTTATTTTACAGTATTTCTATTCACAGGAAAATCTGCTATGAAAGGTAAGCTCCTGACTGTGTTGATTTCAGATTTTACTATAAGTTGTGATTATAAAGCAATGAGGCTTGAAGCCATCACAGCTTGCTTTCTCTCCACTGGTCAACTACTCACAGAAGGTAGGGAGATATTCAGAGGCCACTTGAAAGCCAGTTGACCCTGAAGAGATGCTGTTTCTTCTGTGTGTATAGTGCCTGGACTGCTATTTTAGATGTTAAATTTCAGTGGAAAGCTGAGCTCAGACCTGATTGTCTCTGCACCATCATTTAAGGGTGAAAATTTTGTAGATGGGAAATACCAGACCAAGTCCTTTACCTTGAGAAGCTATCTTAGCTCATTGATTTTCATAGGCTACATCACAGGAGCAGGTTTCCTTCACAAAGTGTGCCTGTGCCTTGAAAGTTACTTGTTCAGTGCTGCACTTAAATATAGCTCCAGGATCAGCAGATCAGGCCTCTTCAGGTATGTACTGCTTTGAGCAGAGTTATCTTCTCTCCTGAATTTATCATGGTTCCAGCAGTAATTTTTTTCCCTGTGATCTTGTCTTTCTGAATCAAGTCAACAAGGTCTGTAGCCCCTAAAGAGATGCTTGGAGATGACCTTATACTGAACATAAAAAAAAAGGTAAGCAAGAAGGACTTTAATTCTTTACTTCTTTCTTTTCTTATCCCCTTGATTTCTTTTTTTCTTTTCTTTTCTTTTTTTTTTTTTTTAAACAAGTTCCTTAATTTTACAGCCTACCTTATAATTTTGGAATAGTTATAGTTGGCAGCACAGGAACGGATAGAAAAATACAAAGGATTCATGTGATTCTGGGAAAGAGTAGATTGTTCATTCCTGGGGATCTGTGCCAATAGTTGTTAGAGAATAGTGATAAAAAGTCAGTTTTTCATAAGAAAATGAGCAGGTGTGTCTGAATACATGAGGTGAACCAATCTGTTGAATAAGATCCTGATTTTATGTGACCATTTTTCAGGGAAAATCATTCTTTAAGGTTCTTATATGGGTCATTTCTGGCTTTAGCTCCTGTGCTTTGGAAGGATAAACACTGAGTCATGTCTGTTGATATTTGAAACTGTAGCTTAAGAAGAGCTGATAATGAAAAATATAACTGCTGCATTAATTTCCACACTATATGTTTTTTGATTGAAAATTAAGAAGACTATTTTAATAGGATAAATAATGTTAAGCTCCTAGTAAGTATTATTAATTTTTCAGAAGTAATACTGTGCTGGTTTAATATTTTGGTTTAAAAATGAGAAAATCACTACTAGTTTTGTTTCCTTCTAAAGAACTCCAGATCATAAGTAGGGAGCTAGCAGGGGTTAAGGTGCTTGGCAGAGATGTGCAACGTGCTGAGTAGAGCAGAAATGTCCTTTCACCATGCTTGGTTCAGTGATGAGACTGAAATCACTGAAAAGACTTTTAGAGGTGGAGGGTGCAACCAGTCACATTGTCTGGGTTGCTTCCCTCACTAAGACAAGCTTTTTTATTATTTCTAATTTTCCAAAAGATAGTAGAAGCCATTATTTCCCTATATCTGTATAAGCAGAGAGTCAGATTCACGTCTGAAAGAGCATGCAGTTAGTACCAACCCAGAGTAGTTGAAAACTGAGAAAGTGATTTGCTAAATTTTTCAGAGGAGTTGAGTCTTAGTGTGCTGTGGCTTCTGCTTTTCACAAGCAGCATCCCTCCTCTCTGCTACTTTCTAAAGCTATTTTTGAGCTGGTTTGTTGTTGTTTTTTTTCAGTTGCAATACTCACAACAGAGAACTTGTCTGAGAAGGGAGCCTTGGAAGCAGTTTGAAAATTGGTACCACAAACTTATAGGACCAATAATTTAAGTGGTTTCTTGAAAGTTGTGAAATCAAATTAGCAATTCAATTTGCTTAGGATTTTCAAGTGGGGGGAAAAAAAGGGCATTCCTATTTTTGTCTGTGATCACTGCCTTGAAGATAAATGACTTTGCTCCCTGCTGTAGGCCGGTGTACATAGCCTTAGACATACACAACATTTTTTTGGTTTGTAATTGATTTTTTTTATGAGAAATTTTCAGAACAATTTCAAACCCAAATATTTTCCCTCTGCCCTTTTATTTCTTGCTTGCTCTCTGGCTGATTTGGCTGTCAGTGTAGTGCACTGACAAATAAATCATTGTCAGGTCTCTGTTCCCCGGTGCACAAGAGTTGGGAGTCCCACACTAACCCTGCAGTCATGCAAAGGTCCTTACTTCACAGCTTTATCAACGCTTGCTGACTTTGCAGCATCCCATCGAAAAGACAAGCACATGACATGAAAGACAGTATATTCTGTACTCAAAAAATAATAGACTAGAAGGAAAGGTGCCATACAAATAGAGTATTTAACATAGGCAATGCGACCCCTTTTGCAAGGCACATGACCTGACGGGTTAAGCACTGGAGAATGAGCTGAGTGACCAATATGAGAGGATGTTCTCTGTGACCTTGAGCACTCAGATTCCTGTAATCGTAGCTCAGTTTCCATTTGTGTTTCATGACACGGTTGCTACATACTTGGAGTAAAGAGCAGGCCCTTAGTGTTAGGCTTTCCTACCTATCTAATTTCATGCAAATGGTGCTAATAAGCAATACTAGAAAAAAAACTCTTTTTCTGATGGTCTTGGGGCCAATTTCTGTGTCTCAGTGCTTGCTCTCAGAGCACTGGAAGGATAAAGTATGTATTGCATCTCATAACCCCACTGACAATCTTTGAGGGTTTTGCTAGTACCTCAGAAGATACTAATGTATTGCTAAATATTTTGTCTCTGCCCCTTTTCATAAACATTAAAATTTCAGACCTGGCACCCTGCAGAGGAAATATTAAAAATACAAACGTGTTTGGTGACAGCAGATGAAAACCAGAAAGGCTTAGACTTTAACTGATCATGTGTTACACAGCAAATGAGTATGTGGGAATTTTGTGTGATGGTGTTTCAGCTTAAGCACACTAGTATGGACTTTATGGGATCTGGGTGTTCCTGTGTGCTGTAACATTTTAACGTTTTTAACTTCTTGCTGTACTGTAGACATTTGTAGTGAGCAGAAGGCATCAGATGTAGGATAGTGAACTTTTGAACTGCTGCTAAAGTAAAATGTGCTAAACTGTAGAGTGAAAGGTGATGCCACAAGCAGCCTCAGAAATTTCACTTCATTTGGTTTTTCAAGGATAAGAAACAGATGAGAGAGAACATCTTTTTTTTTCTTCTTTTTTTTTTTCTTTTTCTAGTTACTTTCCTCACTGAGGAAAATAATAAATTCACCTTTCAAGACAAATTAGAAATCAGTCCTCACCACCTGCTCAAGGCGTACCAAAAAATAAACACACAAACATTTGAAGTGCAGAAAAGTATGCTAATATAGCCAAGTTTAGAGAAAGGTAATCAAAATAAAGCAGGAGGGGATAGAGACAGCAAAGATGGGAAAAGACAAGGAACCTTCAGAGAGTCCCTCTAAGAGATGCTGTGTTTACTTTGTTAAAAATGGTGAAAGCAATCTTTGTCTGCATGTTATCAGTAAATTAGAGTTTTAATAATAAATTATCTATGTGATTGCTGTTTTCTTTCTCTTTGCAAGGAGAGAGACTCTAAAAGGAAAATAAATATTTCTGTAGCTAAAATGTTTTACTGGTAGAGAGCAAATAGAAACAAGCCTGGATTTATTATTGTTTTTTATTTGTGGGATGTTGCATTTTTGTTGCTGTTGTTGTGGGGTTTTGGAGGCTTTTGTTTGTTTTTTGTTTTGTTGGTTTTTTTGTTATTTTGGGAGGGGTTTTTTGTTTCTTTGTTGTTGTTGTTGTTTTGGAGGTTTTTTTGTAAGAAGAGGTAGGGAGAATTGTTGTCTCACGATGGGGTAGTCTGCCTCTAGCACCAGTCATGCACTGTCACAGTTACTGTGACATTAGCAGATCAGGTAGCACTGTGAGATGGAGTAAAATTGTGATCTTCTAATCCAAGTCAGTGGTTGGGCTGAAACCAGTGGGGTCACAATTGACAAAAATCTTGAGTGTGATCAGCAAAAACGTTGGTGTATGACATGATGGTATTTCTATTTCTTCTGTGACTACACAGAGTACTCCAAAAGGCAGATGGCCAGTAGGTGGTTGCTCTTTGCCTTTCAGTGCCCTTTTCCTGATCATCCATGCTTGAGAATATAAGACTATCTTGGCTCCCTTTTTGCCTGTTAAGCAGGTCTCTCTTTGAGGATGGTCAGGACTTATTTCTCAGAAGTAGAGGACACATGTAATCTATGAAAATTACTAGGATAGTTGTTGAAAGAATTGGGATGGCATAACACAACTGGAAGACGACAACACTGGTGCCAAATTTAGTGAACAAAAAATACTGCAGATTCAAAACAGAAGGATGTGTCTTAGGAGCATAAATACTGTTTTGCTGGTAGTGCTGCTTCTGTCCTAAATTTTGGAAGTTTTACCTGGAGGCAAAACTTAGTAATTAGATGCCTGAAAAGAGGTGTTAGGAGTCTGCTCTTAGGTCCTGTAATTGACATTTTATGCTTATGGTCACTTAGGAAGAATATGCCTTGGGAGGCATTTCTTTTTAGGATGACTATTTGTGCCTTTAAGCCATCTTCTGATTCTCATCCCATTCCAATACTGAGCATGAGTCCCTTGCTTCTCTGTAGGGAGAGATAGATGAGCAGACATGTAAATGAGCCTTCTGTAACTCTTGCACAGGATTTCATAGTCTGTCACAGAGGAGCAATCATCTGTCACATTAATATGGTTCTTATTACAGTATTTATGTCAAACCCCCTGTCTTTCATCATTTTCATTAGCATGAAAAGTAAGGTTTTAACAACTATAGTAATAGGTAATAATGTAGCATAAGAACATAAATCTAGTGACGACACAGATACCCATGAAGTGACGGGGAGATGTTATATTTTGCTTGCAGCACTTATTTTGGGGACAGATTTGTGTAGGTGGCTTAATTTTTGGGAAGTATTCACTATAATTATCAGAACTAACAGGAGTACTTGGCGAAGGGGAAAAAAAAATCTTTGGATTGCAATTAAATTGAAGATGAGCACTAGCAGTCACAATTACAAATTACCAACTTTCTGATGGTGCTTGGCACATGCTCCCTTCCTAATTCTAACCAACACATGTCTAAATGTTACAGTTACAGGACGGCTCTTTGCCAGAATCCATGACTTTGGTAAAGGAATAACAAACATTTAAAAGGCAGTTTATATTCATGGGCACAAGTGGGCTAAACTAAAGTGAACCAGATCTTTGAGTTAAATAATTTAATGGTTAGAATATGCTTTATGCAAAGTTAGAACTGCAATGTATTTTGCAAAAACAGTGAAACCCATCTTAACCAGAGGAGAATTTGATCAGTCAAGAAAATTTCGCTAAAGAGCTAAGGTAAAGGCAACCATTATTTAGCAGAACAGGACCATTCAGTGGAACTGTGTAAGACTGGGACAATACAGAAAGGAAAGTAAAAGTACTTTAGTTATCCAAACTAGCACTTGAACACACTGTTACAGTTAATTTGTGATGTAATGGAGTGCTTAATGGCTTTCAGTGGTCAGGAAGTTGTTTTTAGAAAGATTGTGGGTGAGAAAACTCTTACCCATCCAAGGCATCCAAGTGATTTGCAGCATTTGTGGACTGCACAGTGTGTTGTGGTGCTGAGAAACCCCAAGCCAGCATCATCTGCTCTATTGGCAGAGCTGAATGCAAAGCTGAGGTCTCGTGGCAGTGCTACTGTAGATCTAGGGAGCCCTGAGTCCCTGCACTCTGTGCACATGTATTAGCAGGCTCAGAGCTACCTTGAGGACTGTAAGCTGCCCCACATTGCTTTCCACACAAACAGCCCATTTGCTTTGGGCGTGGTGATGGTTTTCACCCTGTAGCACTGCCCTGACTGAGCTCTGGGATCAAACACCTCATACCTGTACATATCTAGTCATACCACGTCCCACCACATCCAACCAACTTGTGCATGATCAGGTAATGTTTCTCTGTGGGACTCAAGTCCTTGTATTTGGATCCATCTAGCATGGGTGATGATGAGATTTTTTCACTGCTGACCTAATGCTTTCAGAGAGCTCTCATGCCTCCCCACACTGCCATTTTAGAGCAGGCTCTGTCACTGTTCTCAGCATAATATAGATTTTCCAAGTCACGGTTTCCCCATATTTAAATGTGTTGTGTCTCCTTGGAAGGAATGGAAGCAGAGGGGCAGGCACTGATCTGTTCTCTGTGGTTACCAGTGGGAGAATCTGAAGGAATGACCTGAATTTGTGTCAGGGCAGATTTAGATTGAATATCAGGAAAAGGTTCTTCACTTAGAGGGTGGTTGGGCACTGCAACAGGCTCCCCAGGGCAGTGGTCACAAAATTTGAAAATATTCAAAAAACATTTGGACAATACTCCCAGGCATATGGCGTGACTCTTGGGGCTGTCCTGCACAGGACCAGGAGTTGGACTTTGATGATCCTGATGGGTCCTTTTCAACTCAAAATATTCTATGTATCTATGATTCTTTTGAGTAAGAAGCGTCAGCATGAAATCTGTCTGCATGAAGATAGATGGTGAGGCTCCATCAAGTGGGGTGTGAATTTACCACATGTGAACTTGTGCACTCTCCTTCTCTGTGCAAATCCCTGGACCCAGCAGAATGAGAATGTCAGTCACTGCAAGTATCTGCCCAGTGGATTCAACAGCTGCCCTGGGAGTTTATGCTCTGCCTCCGTGCACTGAACTATTCAAGCAGACCTCTGGTTAGTGACAAGGTGCATTTGTCAACTGCAGCCCTTTTTTTCTGCTTGTGAGTTAATCAGTCCTTGTCACTTGTGTAACTGAGCTGACTGTTACCAGTGTTGATTTGTGATATACAACTTTTTTGCCTGGTAGGGATCAGAGCAATTCACAGATGAAGGTGAGCGCTCTCATCCCCATTTAACTGATGGGAAAACAGCAATGAAAACCAATTTCTGAAAAGCAGCAGAGCTGATAGTTAGCCATTGGGAATAAAATCCTGTCTCTTACCATCCCCATGGATGCCTCATAAATTTCAAGTGTGCTTAATGTGCAGTTTGAGACATGTTTTGATATATATCCTTTTGACAGACAAATCACAGCCTATCTTTGTGTTTCAAGATAGGATGAGCCTGACTCTTCTTAAAATGACATTTCCAGTGTGAATATTCATGTTCAAAAGATGAAATTCCACTCATTTAAGTATTCTGCGGTAACCTTAGGTTTAAACATATACTCTTGCCTCATTCACTAAAACATTCACAAAAAGACTTGGCAACCTGGAATTGGATACAAAGTAAATTCATGTGAAGTAGACAAATAATTGTCTGTACAGTTGTTACCATCACTTTACCTAATTTTCAGAATCTGAGTTCAGGTCCACATGAATAATGAACCATCTTTTGTTATCTCTCTTATCTTTGTTTCAATGCAGTAGATGAACAGGGAAAGCATGCAGAGTCCAGGCTGTCATCTGGTCCCAGTTGCTTATGCACGGAGAACCTATCTCCCAGCCTTTCTCTCCCCAGGGTCTCTCCCCTTTGAAGCACATGTAAAGCAAAAGGAATGGCTGAATTATGCAATTAGAGAGGCTGAGAAGATCACAGAATCACAGAATATTCTGAGTTGGAAGGATCCACAAGAATCATCAAGTCTAACGCCCCTCACAGGACCATCCCCAAGTTACACCATGTGCCTGAGAGTATCTTCCAAACGCCTCTGGAACTCTGTCATGCTTGGTGTTGTGACCACTTCTCTGGAGAGATGGCTGGTTACACTTTCAAGCTTTCAAAATATTTTCACACAGACAACAGCTTCTCCAAAATCCATTCTGAAAGGAACAAGCAGTTTCAAGTTACTCTGACAGGTTGAAGTTAAACACCTTTAGCTTTGCAGTGGGTTGATGCAGCCCCTACTCTGTAATTATGTTGGACCTTCCAGCAATTGTGACTGAAGTAAGAAAACCTCTCCTTGCATCCATTAACTCCTGCCCATCTCCACATTCATGAAAGTCACACTTGGCAGGGTCACAGGAACCTCCGGGCAGTGTGTGCCTGCATACCCAGGTGTGCCAATCTGCTGAGGTTTATACTTCCATTCCTCAGATGCATCTGCAGGGTGACATCTGCATACTGTGAGAGACAAGCAGGAAAAAATGCTGCAGGCTCTTCCGTAAAAGTGCTGGTGTCTCTACATTTACGTAGCAGTGTGGCCTGATTATGCAGGAGCTCTGAGGCTTATCCCAAGATGATGATTTTTACATCAAAAGTAGATTAATGGAAGTCGACAGCCTTGTGTCCATCCAAACACAGTGTGAAGTGATAATAAGTATAGAATTGCTAGTCAGTAGGGTCTCATGTCACATACTCAGACTAGATAAATGATGAATATGTAATGAAATTACATAGAATTAAGACAGATGGCTCCAGCTTTTGATAAATGCATATATCTTCAGAATCAGATAATAATGCCAATGTGTGGAAGATCAATTGGGATATAACAACTTTGAAAACGAAAGTAGTTTCTCTGCTTTCACTTTAAGATGCGCATTTAAATAAGAATCAAGCTTAATTTAATTATAATTTTTTATCATGG
>NW_020955903.1:140197-141589 GCF_003031625.1 Empidonax traillii | reverse complement strand
CAGATGGCTCCAGCTTTTGATAAATGCATATATCTTCAGAATCAGATAATAATGCCAATGTGTGGAAGATCAATTGGGATATAACAACTTTGAAAACGAAAGTAGTTTCTCTGCTTTCACTTTAAGATGCGCATTTAAATAAGAATCAAGCTTAATTTAATTATAATTTTTTATCATGGAATTAAAAAAGAAGAAAAGAAGCCCAGGGAAAAAAAACAGGGACATTTTCATCTCATTTTGCTTTGAACTGTAGGTATTTATCCTACTGCATATATTGAAATACCGTTGCCAAAAAGAAAAGACAATTATTTTCTCTCCAATAAACATTAAGATAGATTGATGGTCACCACTATAAAAAGGATTAAATGAAATTCTTAACACCTTTTCAGGAAGATGTCAATTTGTTCCTAAGAACTCCAGTTATGAGGAAGCTTATAATACGGTCCACCTGTTATTGATAGGGATGTTTAATATTTTACTGACTATTTAAGGTGCAAAGTCCTTGAGATAAATCAACCTCTCCTCCTCTCTCTGGGTTTTACTATTTAACTTGAGGTACATCTTTCAGAAAATTGACATGATTGACTAGGACATGATGTAAAAAATATCATTTGAAATAATGTCATCACCAAAAAGGAAGAAATTTTGAGAACAAAATAATTATGAAGCTCATTAAATTCACAGTTTCTGCATATTGTAGATTAGTGAAAGAGTAATGGCAGCAACTCAGCACATAATTTTGCACAGTGGTTGTGTATTATTTGAATTACTGTCACTTCCTTTGAATTTAAAGTCCTTGCTTGTGTAGATAAACAAATATATCTGTCCCTCATTTGCATGGGATTGATGATATCTGTAGGTAAAGTGAAAGTAGCTTGTGGTTTTCTGCAGTCTGCCAGCCAAACTCTGAGTACCAGTTACAGTGAAAAAATACCAGCTGAACTCTGAGGTGTTAGGTGCCAATACACAAAAAGGGTATCACAGGTATGAAGAGTTCGCAATCTCTTGTCTTCAGATGAGTTTTCTTCAATTAAGAGGGAGGAAATGGGTAAAAGCAGTACTAGATAGGAGTAGTAGGGGTAGTCCTCTGTGCTTGGGGTAGTCCTCTGTGCTTCATGACTTTCTCCATGGCACCTATGGGAAAAGCTTCAGGTAAGATATTACCTTGTGTAGCTGCAGAGATCTGGAATCAGCAGCTGGCACAAGAGAAGGTAAATCAATTTTAGGCTGCAGTTTGGGGCTCAGTACATAAATTGCCTTGATGTCTTGCTCTTGAGAGCAAAAGAAGATGATGCATGAGTTAGTGCAGTGGCCTTCCATGAGGAGTACGCAATTTACTCTGCACTGAGCACCAAATAAATGAGTCTCAGAGCAGCGAACTTGGAGTTGTTT
>NW_020955903.1:137018-138912 GCF_003031625.1 Empidonax traillii | reverse complement strand
TAGAAAGGCCTCTTGGCTCTCACTAAGGAAAAGATTTCCCATTTCTGTGGTATAGCAAGAAGGAAAAATATAACAGAAAATCCTTGTTTCTACACTTTTACTAGAGTATGGAAAAGCATGAAGAGAATTTGCTCTTTGGACATTGGATTATGGGTGCTATTAAAGATAGACTATCCTGTAGGTGAAACTCCCAGTAAACAGATCTTAGAATTTCTGTCTGTGTAGCAAGAGAGAAGATCTGCAGGAATGGCAAAAGGTCTCAAAGTACATTGGTATTTACCAACTGTCTCTCAATGACACGCTGTTTCTGGCATTTCTAATGTTTCAGCATCACTAAGACCTTTTCTTCCCCTCCATCCCTAGACATTGATGCTATAATCAGTGAGAGGCAACAGGTCAGTCACGGAACTGGGCAGACTTCAGTGGAAACTGCTGCTGTGGGAATCCCAGAGCTATGAGACTTCGGGAGCCTGACTATCAAAACCCAAAAAACCATCAAAGATCTAACTTGGCTCATTTGCAAGTTAGGAAGAAGAGGAAAGGGCAGAACTTGTTCAGGTCTGGAAAAGATAGAAAAAATGAGTTCAGGAGAACAATTAATGTGGTGGTAAGTATTTATTCGGGGCTTTACTTTTGTTGGATTCCATGAATGTCTGTTAGCAAAGCCTAGCACTGGTAAATACTCATTAGCAGAAGGCAGAGTGTTGTCGTTCTCTGGTTTTGTACCTACTTTCTAATAGATGCGTGCATCTCTACTAGTATATGTTGGAGTTAGCAAAGCTGCATGGTATTAGATGGGGTTTTGCATCTCTCTTTGCAACAGAAAATGTGGTGTGTTTTCCTTTCCTCCCCTCACTCAGTCCCTCCTTAACTCCAGCTTTAAAACTGTTTAAGTAAAACTCAAATAAGGAATATACTAGAATTGGAAAGATAATTCTAAGGCCAAAATCCCTCACACACCACTAGTTTCTTTCCCTGCTGATGTGGACTCTGTCTGTGAAAGCGAGGAAAAAGCTTTCTTTGATGCATTGTCATTAAAACAGTTAGAATCTGCAAATCCTGTACAGTCAAGACAACAGCAGGATTATGTTTGAATCATAAGAATGAGCAATGTGTTCTGCTTAATTATAGAAGTTACAGCGGAAAAGGATTTACTGACCGCCCCATCCATCTCCCCTCTAGTGTAGAATTGTTCTCTCCATGGTGCTTCTTAAGTCTTTTTCTTTGCAGTGCCATGTGATGGATCATCCACAGCTTTACTAGAGGTTTTGCAGCAGTTAAAAGGCACAGTTTAAAGCCCCTTAGTTTTTAAATAGCATTGGTTGCCAGCAGATCATGTTCTCAATGTGGACTTTGGGAAATCCCTAAGGCATGCACTCATCTGGGGCTATCAAAGCTGGAGAAAACAATGAGCAGGCGTCTTAGCTCAGTGTCTATATGTTTTCCCTGGAACTTAGTTTTCACCTTGGTTTTCTCAGTTTCATTGGAAATCCTGTTTTCATTATTTCCTTTTGAGAGTTCAAAAATAGTTCTTCCTATCACTCATGCTCATAACCTCTGGTTTTGTAATCTTTCCCAACAGTTTTTTTAATGTGGACTTTATCTGTAAAATTGTTCTTATCTTCGGTCTACACTTCAGCTGATAAGAAATTTCCTGTTAAAATCTGGTGATTTGATAAACTCCCAAACTGAAACCTTTTTTCCTTATTTAAACTTGTGGGGTTTTATGGGTAGCATTTGGTGTTTACTTTTTTTCCTGAATAAAAGGTTGAAGCTTTTTTTATAGAGAAGAAGACTTTCTCCCTGTCTATAGCTATAGCCTGCACAGATCTGTGGGCAGTTGAATGCCTTCTCCCAGGTACCAGTAGCTTAGATATAAACCCTAATTAAAACA